>NW_025920403.1:0-120623 GCF_902686445.1 Sciurus carolinensis
AACTGAACAGATTTTACTTTTCCACCTTCTCCAACAATTTTTGAAGAAGGTCACTCTCTCTCTCTCTCAGGCCTTTATAGTCTTTATGACCAATGTATATATTTGAGTTGGCTGTCTCAGAATGCTGTGGGTAGAGGAAAAGCAGGCTAAGAAGCCTACACAGGAATGAGTTCACAGTTTGGTTGAATTAGGTTCTACCAGTAAAAATAACTAATTATATCTAGAAATCCACACCTGAGGCTGTGCTTCCCTTTCCCTCTCATTCCCTTTTTAAACTTCTCCACTGCTTTTCCTTTAAAATTGAGGGCCTCCTGTGGGACAGGGGGAGGCACAGCTGAAAGATCAACTACTCACCAATGAGCATTTCTGGGCCTGAAATGACTGAACAAAGAGAGCATCTGACAGACCTACTGGGCAGGATTACCTAATGAAACATGCTTGCTACACATCAGTAACACTTCAGCAACTTATCTGTGAATAATATCATGTTTTAGCTATTCTGTTTAAAAGCACTACTTTTAAAAAAATAGACTTGAATTTGGGTGTGAAGCCCTGAACTATTAAATGTTTTAAGAATTTCTGGTAAATATGACAGTTTGTAACACATGATTACTCAGGCCTAAATTTTACAGGTGTTATATATTCTAAGAATGAGATATTGGCTAATTTGCCTTATGGCAAACATAGTCTATATTTCAAAAGAAGCAAAGACAGAAGTGGTGCAATTCGTGAAGATAGCCCTTTGAATATTGTATAGTAAATAATCATGTAAAATCTAACAGCACTTATGGATATTTAGCCTAAAGTTACATCAAGGTCATATGTTGCTACAGATAATCCCTTCAACTGCATAATTTATTAATCTCTGTGACTACCTGAGTGACCTAAGTAGAAAAAGATGAATTAATACATCAGAAATAGACACTTAGAGGATAAATTAACATTTAAATAAAGTCACAAAAGTAACTGGATTACTAACTTCAAGCAATTCCTCATAGAGAGATTGCTACATGACACAAAGATCCAATACATTCCCAGAATTTACAATGAATCACTCTAAAATCTTCAGTTTGAATATTCAGTCATGGGAGACCTTATTGTTGCTTAGGTTTAGGTTTTAATTGAGTTATACTACTACTACAATAAAAAGACAGATCATTGGTAACAAATATCAGGTATCTATATAAACATCAATATGAAGAACATCTAGGGAAAATTTATGAGGTGAGAGAAAGGAAGTGGAGAGAAAAAATTAAAATATAAGAAATATGGAGGAAGAAAAGAGAAAAAGGGATCTTATAAAACGTAAAGAGAGGTGCAGAGAACTGGAATGAAAGGGAAAAGAGCATTCACACTGATGACAGCAATTAAATGAAGGGTGAAAAAAGAAAAAAAGGATAAAGAACATATGACAAGGTATAAAGAACATGAAATGATGAGGACCCCAAAGCAGTGGTGTATACAGTTATGAAAGGGACACACTTCATTCTGGAGCTGAACTGGAAAATACATGGAGGAAGAAGAAATCAGCACATGTGCACATATTTGGATATAAATTCACCCCTTCTATATTGCTATCACCCCAGATTTTATCTTCATTCTTGATGCTGCTGCTTCTCACTCTATAAATCCCAGTGGCCTCATTTGAACCCACAGGTTTGGTTACAGAAGTGTTGAAGGCATGTGGACTATGGAATTAAGATTCCTCCACAGGAGCATGCCCACCTACCAGGGCACACCTCCTTTAATTGAACCTTGAACTTGGCATGTGCACAGTTGAACTCACCATCTTTACTCCTCAAATGGGCTCCAGTTCCTCCTCCACTCCACATTTTGGTGAAAGGTGCTGTCTCCACTAACTTGCCCACCCCAGGAGACAGGCTCTCTCTCTATTGTTTGTTCTTCCTCCAAATGTCTAATAAAATTTACTTTTCAACTATTTCTCAGGTTTCCCCCTCTCTTCACTCAACTGGTCTTCCTGACTAGAGGACTTCCTCTCCTCACTCAGCTCAATTTCCTACCATAAAATTTGGATCATGTTCCTACCTGCTTAAAGGACACCAGCAGATTTCAGGACCCAAGCCAGCCTCTCCTCATGACAAGGTATGACTTTCAAGACATTCCTGAGCAATCTCTCCTCCTTCACCACCTACCATCCATGACCTCACTTCCACTTCATGACAGTATTTGTTTCAAAACCACAGAGAAACGTAACAAGACCCATGTATTTCCTCTGCTTTGGAGATTATCCTATCATTTTTGTACCATCTGTATTTTTAAGTTGGTCATTTTTATATAGATTGAAGATTTTGCTGCTAAGTATGGTTTTACTTGTTTTTACAGAACAAAAATTTCCAAGTATGGAAAGTAAGAATTGCTTAGTATTGCCAGATCTATTTATCAATTCCCCCAAATCAGCCCTTGGGTAGACAGGGTCATATTATAACATTTAACTTGCACTCTAACTTGTCCTTGTAAGTGTTGATGCTCTGTTGTTTTTCTTTGGGGCTGTTCTTTGAGATTCTCTTTTCTCAAGGGGTACTGTGCTGATTAGCAAACACTCTGTCATGAGGCCTGCACAAAACATGGGCTCATCTTCCTTATAAAATAATGAGGAAAGTGCTTTATTATACCCTTGAGAACACCAAATATACTAGCATGTTGTATTAATTACTACCAGTTCCCCAGCAGGGAAATTACTTCTAAGATTTTTAGAGCTTTATGTATTATAAGGCATATAATTCTTACACTATTTGGGCATAATATGTTTTGTATATTCATACAAAACCAGATCCATTTACTCCTAAATTTCTGTCCCATAACCTTGAATACTACATTATGAAAAATGTTAGCAATGATAAGAGTCACAGATGTGTCCTGGTCATCAACACCAACTCAGTAACTGAATATTTTCCCACATAAAGCAACCTGACAAACAATGGGAGAAAACTACATTTTTGGCAATAGCTGGGGACTCACATTTTCTTCATTAGCAACACAATGCCAAGAAATATAACAATGAACAGCAAGGTGCTGGCAATTTCAACCATGAGGTCTATTTGTTTCTCATGTTCTGGGACTGGTTTTGGAGTGGTAGCTCCTAAAGGTGAAAGGAAATGAAACAGGAGAGAAAGTGAGTAAGAGAATGAATATGTTACATTTAACTTATTTTCTATATTTAACAGAGTAATAAGACTTATCAAAGCCAGCAGAGGAACAAGTTTGATTTATAAAAAATACAGCTTTCATATGCACTGAAAGGACTGTAATTGTTCACATTGTTCTTCAATATTTTACTAAATCACAGCACACCCATGTCTGATCCTTTTATAAGAGACTTTTCTCAAACATAGTTTTAAAATATTTTTATTATTTGTCTTGGATCCTGCTTTTCCATTTAAAAACTTGCTAACAACACAATAGCTATTCCTAAGTCTTTATCCACATTTGATTTGCTGGAATATTTTCCTCAATTATTTTTCATAAATGAAGCAATAATTCCATAACATATTAGCCCAAACACGTGGAAAAGAAAGATGAGCTCATTTACCATGCATTTTACCAGCAATAATTTTTCCCCTTGCCTTTGGAAATCAAAATCTAGATAACATCTGGTAGGCAAAAGACTCCTTCTAAGCAATTTATTCACAAAGTGGGAAGCAGTTGGTGATCATGCCATTGGGACCCACATTTAATATCTGTTTAAATGAGATAACCAAGGACTTAAGAGTGGTAGCTACATCTCAGCTCTCCTGGCTTCCCATTTCCAACACATCATTTGTCCTGTTTAAGGTATAATGTGATGGAAATTTAAATCCATGTTTGACAAAACATCCATTTCCTCTGCTAAATGAGTTCACCAAGAAAATATTAGAAATGCAATGTTCAATTTACTAAACAGAAATCATTTTTTCAGGACTTCTCCTTGTTGAACCAGGATGGGACAATGCTTGGTGTCTGAGCTACAATGCTACCTCAAACTAGGTAGACAAAAGTATTTCATGTACAAACTTCTCACCTTAGACTTTTCTTTGGGCTTTTGTTGGTTAAAAAAAAAAAATTATTAAGATTGAATCAGGGGCGATCCAAGATGGCGGACTAGAGGGTGAATACATCTCCAGTCACTCCAGAACCCAGGATTCAAGAAGGGGAGGCATTGAGAGATTTGGACTAAAATAGAGCCATGTCTGAGTCTAGCCCACTGGGTAAAGCTTGGCCTGGGTGGCAGGCCCGGAGAGGTGGCTTATTGGAGCAGGGCAGGGCAGCTAGAGTCTTCCCCAGGCAGCACTGCGCAGTCCGGCGGTGGGCCCCTCCCACATGGCAAGCTTCTCCAGTTTCTCGGAACAGGCCCCCCAGTGACAGCCTTTCTGATCAGAACCAGCTCCAGTCCTGGAGCCAGCGCGGCATGCTCTGACCCGCAAGCAGCTTCAGGGACCAGGACAGGGCAGCCAGGGACTTCCCCAAGCAACCAGGCCCCCTGCAGCGGGAGGCGCCTTTCTCAGAGCAGACCACCCAGTGATAGCCTTTCTACAAAGAGCCAGCCACAAGTCCCCGAGCCAACAGAGAGCTTTGACCCACAAGCAGCCTCTGGAATCAGGACAGGGCAGCCAGAGACTTCTCCAGGCAGCCCTGCCCACTCTGGCCACAGGGTCTTTCCATGGGACGATCCAAGATGGCAGACTAGAAGGTGACTGCATCTCCAGTCGCTCCAGAACCCAGAACTCAAGAAGGGGAGGCTTTGAGAGTCTCGGACTAAAATAGAGCCATGGGGTGAGTCTTCCCCCACCGGGTGAAGCTCAGCCTGGGCGGCATGCATAGATAGGGGTGGCTTATCAGAGCAGGGCAGGGCAGCTAGAGTCTTCCCCAGGTAGCCTTGCACACTCCGGCGGTGGGCTCCTCCCCCAGCTGCCCGGTGCAGGTCCCCCAGTGAGAGTCTTTCCACACAGAGCCAGCTCCAAGCCCAGGAACTAGTAGGGGGCAAGGGGCAGCTTTCTTCAGAAGCACTGCATTATCATGTTCCTCCAAGACTTCAGGCTACTGAAGGCTGGGAGGTGATACACGGGAAATCTACAGGGACACTATAAGCCAATAGAGGAAATCTGCAATATCTCAGGGTCCACTGACATCTGACCAATATGAGAAAACAAGGGAAGAAAATGTCCCAAACAATCCTACATACTTTATCAATAAAACCAAATGACAGCACAGCAGAAGAAATGTCAGAAAGGGAGTTCAGAATGCACATAATTAAAACAATCAGGGAAGCAAATAAGGAGATGAAAGAGCAAATGCAGGCATTGAAGGAGGAGATGAAAGAGCAAATGCAGGCATTAAATGATTGCACCAATCAACAGTTAAAAGACCAAATACGGGAAGCAAGAGATCATTTCAATAAAGAGTTAGAGATTCTGAAAAAAAAAGCAGAAATCCCTGAAATGAAGGAAACAATAAACCAAGTTAAAAACTCCATAGAAAGCATAACCAATAGGATAGAACACCTGGAAGACAGAACCTCAGACATTGAAGAAAAAATATTTAATCTTGAAAACAAAGTTGGCCAAACAGAGAAGATGGTAAGAAATCATGAACAGAATCTACAAGAATTTATGGGATATCATGAAAAGGCCAAATTTAAGAATTATTGGGATTGAGGAAGGCTTAGAGAAACAAACCAAAGGAATGAACAATCTATTCAATGAAATAATTCAATGAAATAATATCAGAAAATTTCCCAAATCTGAAGAACGAAATGGAAAACCAAGTACAAGAGGCTTATAGGACTCCAAATACACAAAATTACAACAGAACCACACCAAGGCACATTATTATGAAAATACATAACATACAAAATAAGGACAGAATTTTAAAGGCCGCAAGACAAAAGAATCAAATTACATTCAGGGGGAAACCAATAAGAATATCAGCAGATTTTTCAATCCAGACCCTAAAAGCTAGAAGGGCCTGGAACAACATTTTTCAAGCCCTGAAAGAAAATGGAAGCCAACAAAGAATCTTATACCCAGCAAACCTTACTTTCAGATTTGACGATGAAATAAGATCCTTGCATGATAAACAAAAGCTAAAGGAATTTACAAAAAGAAAGCCGGCATTACAGAACATTCTCAGCAAAATATTCCATGAGGAAGAGATGAAAAACAATGATGCAAATCAGCAACGGGAGGAACTAGCCTAAAGGAATAGCCAAATAAAGGAGAAACTAAATCATGTCAAAAAACAAAAATGAGTCAAATGACTGGGAATACAAATCATATCACAATAATAACTCTGAATGTTAATGGCCTGAATTCATCAATCAAAAGACATAGACTGGCAGATTGGATTAAAAAGAAAAATCCAACAATATGCTGCCTGCAAGAGACTCATCTCATAGAAAGAGATACCCATAGACTAAAGGTGAAAGGATGGGAAAAACATACCATGCATATGGACACAGCAAAAAAGCTGGAGTATCCATACTCATTTCAGATAATGTGGACTTCAAGCCAAAACTAGTCAGAAGGGATAAAGAAGGACATTACATGCTGCTTAAGGGAAGCATAAATCAGCAAGACATAACAATCATAAATATCTATGCCCCAAACAGTGGCTCATCCATGTACGTCAAACAAATCCTTCTCAATTCCAGAAATCAAATAGACCACAACACAATAATACTAGGCGATTTTAACACACCTCTCTCACCACTAGATAGATCTTCCAAACAAAAATTGAATAAAGAAACCATAGATTTCAATAACACAATCAACAATTTAGACTTAACTGACATATATAGAATATACCATCCAACAAAGAATGAATACACTTTCTTCTCAGCAGCACATGGATCCTTCTCTAAAATAGAACATATTTTATGCCACAAACAAATACAAGAAGATAGAGATACTATCTTGTACTGTATCAGATCATAATGGATTGAAATTAGAAATAAATGACAGAATAAAAAACAGAAACTTCTCCAATATCTGAAGATTAAATAATATACAATTATATGATGAATGGATAACCGAAGACATCAGGACGGAAATAAAAAAAGTCTTAGAAGTAAACGAGAACAAAGATACATCATATCAAAATCTCTGGGACATTATGAAAGCAGTACTTAGAGGAAGATTTATTTCATGGGGCGCATTCAACAAAAGAAGTAGAAATCAACAAATAAATGACTTAACATTACAGCTCAAAGCCCTAGAAAAAGAAGAGCAGACAAACACCAAAAGTAGTAAAAGAGAGGAAATAGTTAAAATCAGAGCTGAAATCAATGAAATTGAAGCAAAAGAAACAATCAAAAAAATTAACAAAATAAAGAGTTGGTTCTTTGAAAAAATTAACAAAATTGATAAACCCTTAGTCACACTAACAAAAAGAAAGAAGGAGAAAACTCAAATTACTAAAATGCTGAATGAACAAGGAAATATCACAACAGACATGAGTGAAATACAAAACATAATTAGAAGCTATTTTGAAAATCTATACTCCAACGAAACAGAAAAACTCGAAGACATCAACAAGTTTCTAGAGACATATGAATTACCTAAACTGAACGAGGAGGACATACACAACTTAAATAAATCAATTTCAAGCAATGAAATAGAAGAGGTCATCAAAAGCCTACCAACAAAGAAAATTCCAGGATCAGATGGGTTCTCAACCGAGTTCTACAAAACCTTTAAAGAAGAACTAATTCTAATACTCCTCAATGTATTCCATGAAATAGAAGAGGAGGGAACACTCCCAAACTCATTCTATGTAGCCAATGTCACCCTGATACCTAAACCAGACAGAGACACATCGAGGAAAGAAAATTTTAGACCAATATCTTTAATGAATATTGATGCAAAAATTCTCAACAAAATTTTAGCAAATCACATACAAAAATGTATTAAAAAGATAGTGCAGCACGATCAAGTGGGTTTTATCCCTCAGATGCAAGGTTGGTTCAACATCTGGAAATCAATAAATGTCATTCACCATATCAACAGACTTAAAGTTAAGAATCATATGATTATTTCAGTAGATGCAGGAAAAGCATTCGATAAAATAGAGCATCCCTTCATGCTCAAAACACTAGAAAAAATTGCGGTAGTGGGAACATTCCTTAACATTATAAGGGCCATCTACACTAAGCCCATGGCCAATATCATTGTAAATGGTGAAAAACTGAAAGCATTCCCCCTAAAAACTGGAACAAGGCAGGGATGCCCTCTTTCAACACTTCTATTCAACATGGTCCTTCAGACTCTAGCCAGAGCAATTAGACAAACCAAAGTAATTAAAGGGAGATGAATTGGAAAAGAATAACTCAAACTATCCCTATATGCTGATGACATGATTATATATTTAGAGAACCTGGAAATTCCACCAGAAAACTTTTAGAACTCATAAGTGAATTCAGTAAAGTAGCAGGTTACAAGATCAATGCTCATAAATCCAATGCATTTTTATACATAATTGATGAATCTTCAGAAAGAGAAATTAGGAAAACTATCCCATTCACAATAGCATCGAAAAAAATAAAATACTTTGGAATCAATCTCCCAAAAGAGGTGAAAAATCTCTACAATGAGAACTACAGAACGCTAAAGAAAGAAATTAAAGAAAACCTTAGAAGATGGAAAGATCTCCCATGTTCTTGGATAGGCAGAGTTCATATTGTCAAAATGGCCATACTACCTAAAGTGCTATACAGATTCAATGCAATTCCATTTAAAATCCCAATGATGTACATTGCAGAAATAGAGCAAGATATTATGAAATTCATCTGGAAGAATAAAAAACCCAGAATAGCTAAAGCAATCCTCAGTAGAAAGAGTGAAGCAGGGGGTATCACAATACCAAATCTTCAACTCTACTACAAAGCAATAGTAACAAAAGCGGCATGGTATTGGGACCAAAATAGACAGATAGATCAATGGTACAGAATAGAGGACATGGACACAAACCCAAATAAATACAATTTTCTCATACTAGACAAAGGGTCCAAAAATATGCAATGGAGAAAAGATAGCCTCTTCAACAAATGGTGATGGGAAAACTGGAAAACCATATGCAATAGAATGAAATTAAACCCCTATCTCTCACCCTACACAAAACTGAACTCAAAATGTATCAAGGACCTCAGAATCAGACTAGAGACCCTGTATCTTACAGAAGAAAAAGTAGGTTCAAACCTTCAACTTGTTGGCTTAGGATCAGACTTCAAACAGGACTCCCATAGCACAAGAAATAAAAGCAAGAATCAACAACTGGGATAGATTCAAACTAAAAAGCTTTCTCTCAGCAAAGGAAACTCTCAGTAATGTGAAGAGAGAGCCTAGAGAGTGGAAGAAAATCTTTGCCACTCATACTTCAGATAGAGCGCTAATTTCCAGAATCTATAAAGAACTCAAAAAACTCTACACCAATAATACAAGTAATCCAATCAACAAATTGGCTAAGGAAATGAACAGACACTTCACAGAAGAAGATGTAGAAGCAATCAACAGATACATGAAAAACTGTTCGACATCTCTAGTAATAAGAGAAATGCAAATCAAAACTACCCTAAGATTTCATCTCACCCCAATTAGAATGGCGATTATAGAACAGAAGCAACAATAGGTGTTGGCGAGGATGTGGGGAAAAAGGTACACTTATACATTGCTGGTGGGGTTGCAAATTAGTGTAGCCACTCTGGAAAAAAGTATTCCTCAGAAAAAAGATTCCTCAGAAAGCTTGGAATGGAACCACCATTTGACCCAGCTATCCCATTCCTTGGCCTATACCCAAAGGACTTAAAATCAGCATACTAAAGAGATACAGCCACATCAATGTTCATTGCTGCTCAATTCCCCATAGCCAGATTGTGGAGCCAACCTAGATGCCCTTCAGTTGATGAATGGATAAAGATACTGTGGCATATATATACAATGGAATATTACTCTGCAATGAAGAATGATAAAATTATGGCATTTGCAGGTAAATGGATGAAATTGGAGAATATCATGCTAAGAGAGATAAGCCAATCTCAAAAAACTAAAGGATGAATGATCTCGCTGATAAGTGGATGAGGACATATAATGGGGGTTGGGAGGGGTTAGCATTAGGGTTAGTGTTAGGTTTACGGTTAGGGATAAGGAGGGTGGTAAGAATGGAGGAAAGAAGGACTTTATAGAGGGAAAAGAGGGGTGGGAGGGGTGGGGGGAAGGGAAAAAATAATGAATCAAACATCATTGCCCTGTGTAAATTTATGATCACACAAATGGTATGCCTTGACTCCATGTAGAAATAGGGAAACAACATGTATCCCATTTGTATACAATAATAAAAAAAGAATATTTATATTCAGTTCATAAAAAAAAGATTGAATCAGGAGCTGGGATTGTGGCTCAGTGGTAGGACAATTGCCTAGCATGTGTGAGGCACTGGATTTGATTCTCAGCACCACATATAGATAAAGGTCCATCTAAAATAAAAATATATATAAAATTTAAAAAAAAGATTGAATCAGTTTTTCCTCTCCTTCTGTTGGGGTTTTCCCTTAGGAATTCTTTATTCCTGACAACTGAATTCTCACCACATCTATGCCTTTGTGCACAGCATACTGGACAAATTCTAATGTGAGTCATGGCTGAGAAATAGGGGGTGTCTAGCTACAACTGTTCATTTGGGCCTTCATTCCTTTGGGAACATGCAGATCACACTTCTTCCTGAACACACTCATATTAAGATTTTTTGCAAGAAAGATCATATGCTAAACATGGCTATAGCCTGATCTGAGGAATGCTGCTCAAGATCAGGTGAGAGAGCTGCCACGAGAAAGATCCAAGGCCATGTTTATCTGAAATTCTACCACAGAGGCACACTTAAAAGAAGGGATAGTCATAATGATAGCACACCTTAAGTAAAAACCCTTCTGGATAAACCTTTATAGGCCATTTTTACTTCTGATGAGGTCAAGAGATGTCCTGCTATTTTGGTTGAATAAATATCCCTTAGCTAGTTGTCTAGTAAGATGTTGAAAGTATTAATGTTAATTATTTTTATGGCCATTATACACCTGAAATATCCAACAAACCATGGGAATATACAACCAGATAACCATCTTAGATGAAACAATTATGTTAAATAAATTGCTAAGAAAAATCTAAAACTGAAATGGGTATGTGATCAAAAAAATGAATTAAAAATTTAAAGGAATCAGGTAAAAGAAATATTTTGAATTCAGAAATGGAAAAAGTTAAATGATTTTCAAATTTGATTTTGCATCCAATTTAAATTTAAGATCATACATTTTTGTAAAAATAACAAGGGTTTTATTTTTCCAATTTTTCACATATTGGAAGTCATTTCATTTATCTAACTAAGTTAGCATTTACCAGTTCTCCAAATATATTTTTAATACATAAATGATTTAAGATTTTTTCTTTTGTTTTCTTTTTTCTGATAACTAAATTATTTTAGGAAATGCAAAGGTTGGGAAAGAAAATGTTTAGAAAATCTTTCATTAAAAATTTTTAAACATTAAAAAATAGTAAGATACAATCTGTACATCATAAATACTTAGTAACAGTGAGTTTGTCCTGTTAGTAGTCACATTTACTTCTGTTGAGTGAATAACTGGTTATCTCTATTCACCATTTTACCTATGCTCATGACTCTTCTACTTTGGGAAAAAGAGAGGTGGTCACCCTTGCCTTTTTGTTCCCTGTTGGGACACAGGAAAGTATATTGTTATGTAGCCATTGTAAGCTCCATATTATCATTCTTTAGGACTTACTTTTAACTCATTTTACTTTGCAAGTCAAGAAAACCTGATGTTCTCTCTCTGCATTGCTCAATTTCAACATGGTTGATAGCAATCATTTGCAAAATGGCACAGTGATTCAAAACAATAAGAAGCTCACTCATGACCAAACTTCTGGTGGGTTTGGGTGTTTGGGGTTAGGCTTTCTCTGGAAAAACAGCAACATAACCTCAAAGTGGAGATGAAATAAGACACATGTTTCAGACAATTGGGTGAGCATGTCCTTGGCTCTGGGCTCCCTCTGGATATAAACAGTGCTTGCCTTTTGCATATATGCTTTGCACCTCTTGCCTTTCCTAAAATGGTCACGTCCTTCATTTCTTTGGAAACATGTGCCTGTGGTTAGGAGCTATCAATAAGCTTTGAACAATCTGTGACAAAGTACAATTGTAACTGATAGTCATTCTTTTTTTTTTCTTTTCTCACCCACATCAAGAATTTAACAGCACATTTTACAAACTCCTTGGCAAAAGAGTTGTTTTGTAATATTTCCCCTATACCTTGTTATTTTCTTGCTAGTTTTCTAATGATGTAAACTTTTATACTTTTTTCTGTATAAAAATTTTTTTATTCAAAGGCAATTTTTCCTTTCGCATGTGTTTTGTTTAGAGAATACTGTGCATACTTTCATTTGTAGTGAATAAACTTCAATATGTGCATTTAAGAGTAAGCTTTGACTAATAAGTTTGACCATATTAACAAAGATGATGAACATGTTAAAATATTACAGAGACTAGAGATGAGACTGTTGAGATATGGTACACACTCCTTGCAGATGCCCAGTCTTGACTCATAGTACCAGCTCTGAGTACTTGTTTTAATGACCAAGCAATGGAGTTCATTCAACTCTGTCATTTAAAGTTTCATTTGTGGACTGGGGATATAGCTCAGTTGGTTGAGTGCCTGCCTCATAAGCACAAGGCCCTGGGTTCGATCCCCAGCACCACAAAAAAATAAAATAAAATAAAGTTTCAGTTGTAATATCTAGTATGAATTTAAAAAGTTCAGAAGAAAGGGAATGATTATCAAATGTAGAATTTGGTTGGTTTTCAAAATGACTGGGAACAAGTCAGTTTTGGCCCAGTGCTCAAAGTTAAACAAAGGGCAGCAAGCTGGGCCTAGAACAAGATGTACTCAGGCACTGACTTGAAGTCTAGACCTGATGTTGACTACTAAACTATCTGCACAAATTCTCCCAGAAGTCTGAACAGAACAAGTCCAGAAGGCCATAAGGGGCACAACTGGTGCCTGGAACTGCATGTGGCCCATATTATTCTGCATGGTCTTACCTGGAGAGAGCAGACATATTCTCAGAGGCCATGTCAGAAGAGTCAAGTGGACAGCCTGGCATCAGGGTACCAGTGGGAACCCTTGCATAACACTGATTAATGCCAATCTGACCCTGAATGTGGAAGAAAACATCAGCAATGATGTTCATTTATTTGGCAAGTGTTTTCTGAGGACCTAACAATGTGTCATGCATGATTTTGGGAATATAGCAGTGACAAAATGGACAAAACAAAGCCCTGTGTCCTCCTGGAACTTATGTTCTTATGGAGAAAGACAGACACAAATGTAAACAAATAGTGTAGACAGTATGTGAACTGATGTTCTGCCCTCTCCTTGACTGAAGAGAGGCACTAGGTGGACTGGGATACAGTGGCTGGTAAGATGAGAATCAGAGAAGGAATCACTGAGAAAATAGCACTGGACTGAGACCTGAAAGAGGAAAAGGGTGACTCAGGATGAAGCCTCAGAGGGAATGATAAGAAATACTTCTGAGGTGCAAGATGAGGTTGAAACCCTGAGAGGGACTGGAGTGGAGAGATCTGGGAAAGCGGTGGGACATGATGTTGGGGGTAACCTCTACAGATTGCAGCAAGGATTCTGCTTTTTCTCTGCTTGAGATGGGAGCTACAGGAAGACTCTCAGTAGAGGAGGAAGGTGATCTGGATTATATTTAAGAGGTTCACCCTGGCACCAGGTGGCACAGCAGACTGTAGGGGGTCCGTGGTGATAACATGGACATTAATTTTAAGTATATCACAATAACTCAAGCACAAATCTAGGATGGCTGGAACATAATGGCGGCAGTTGAGTTGGGGAGATGAGGTCCAACTTGAGATATCTTTTGATGATGGGGCCACAGGTCAGTGACCTACATGTAGAGAGCTTCAGAGTAATATCCACTTGTGCTTGTTAGGAGCTGCATGAGAGACAAAAGTGCCATTTACTGAAGGAAGTAGGGAGTGCTGGAGGAACAGGTTTGGATGGTGGGTGGGGAAACCAGGAATATAGTTTTTAGACCACTCAGATTTGAGATATTGACATCCAAAGGAGGTATTAAATAGGCAGTTGAATATACAGGGGAGAGATGAGTTTGGGACAAATTTTGAAGTTGCCATAAAAAAAGAAGATGGTGTTTAAAGTCGTGAGCCTGCATGAGGACAATTAGGAAGTGAACACAGAAAGAAAGGTGACTCATGAGGAGGGACCAGTCAGCTGAGGGAAGAGGGAAACTTACCGGGAGGAGTAGGTGAACATAGACAAAGAGCAGACAGGAGGCATGCGAGGAATTGATGGAGAATTTTTAAAATTAAGATGGAAGAAGTAACAGCATCTTTGAATGTAAATTCTAATGATCCAGCAGATCAAAGGTTAGTCATACAGGAGAAAACAGGGGATGAATATGGGGACAAGGTCCTAGAAGGGCCAGGAAATGGGGCTACAGCATTTCAGCAGGCAGAAAAAATGGCCTGCACCAGGGGCAGTTGCTTCATGCAGATGAGCAAGAGCAATGACAGCTCACAGGCACCAGAATTTGCAGGCAAGTTGACACAGTTGCCTGGGAACAGAACATTCCAATGATCCCTTGTGATGACTTTATTGTCCTACTGGAAAAAGTAGCAAGAGTATGAGGGGAAATGGGAGGTGAAGAAGTGGAGGAAATTCAAGGTGAGAGGAAAAGTGTTAGAAGTGTTGTCTGAACAGCCAGGGGTGAAGGCACAAGATTGGACGCTGGGAGCTGTGGAATTTCAAGTGGCTGAACTTGAATACAGAGGACACAGAAGGACACAGAAAGGAGTAGGAGTTTACAGGTGGTAAGGGAACAGACAGATGGCAGAAAATAAGAGCGGGGCTATGGGGTTATTGGCTCTTAAGGGCACAGTGAGGTCCATCTTGATGTCCTCAAAGTTGAAAGTGACAGGGAGATATGAGGGTTGGGGACAGGGGCCCTGGCTTGTCCAAGAAGCTTTTTGACCTGTATTCATGACTCATAACCTGGGTGAAGGAGAAAATGAAGAGAGAAAAAAATGACAGAGTGCAAGACCTACTTGAAGTTGCATTCCAGTGGTGAGAGGGATTTGACCAGTGGTCATTTCCTGAAACATCCAGATGTTACCATTACCACCTACATACATTGGTCACAGTACTGGACTTACACAGAAAAATCCTGTTCATATGGCATAGCCTTCAAAGGAATGCCCTGTATTAAGTTCCTTGCATGCTCAGGGTATCATAACTAGGCTCTGCAGGGCAATTAGGGAGAAAGAAGACTTCACCTTCATCCTGCAGGGAGCTGGCTACCAAACACAATATAAGAAGCCATGTAAGTGCCAAAGGTGAGCTACAGAGCCAGACTGGGGAAACATGAGAGGAAATTTGGAAAGGCTTCTTGTCAGAGGTTGCAATGAACCGACCTGAAGGATTTCCACAGAATGGTGGAAAAGATGCCCCATAAGACCAAAGAAGTGTTTGTAATCATATACTAGCTTTGCTTTCTGGAACCTGGGTACAGGTCTGGGAGTAAAGAGAAGCAGACTTGGAACTTGGACTTAATGGTGTTATGGCCTTTACCCACTTGATAGAAGAGCCCATATTAAATTTAATAAATGAGGAACCACAAAAAATAATGGGGTCATACCTTGAGGAGAATTCACAGGCTCACTGAGGAAGCATAAGAAGGGAATTCAGGAAGTAATGGGAAGGGAACTGCCCTGTCAGGCCAGAGCCTCTAACTTCTAAGGTGAGAGAGTGCCTGGGACTAAAAGGACACAGACTTCCTGGAGCACAAACAGGTATATATAGGTAGTGACATCCACACATGCTACTCGGGTCTTACAGTGTAGTCAGGGACTCGGGCAAAGATAGTGCTATCTGTGGGACCATGTGGCTGGCCTCATCCTGGGAATAAGCATGTTTGGTTTCAGTGTTTGAATTAAACCCAAGCAACAAATTGCACGGTTCTCACTATATGCCTCAGGAATGACAAACCAGGTGTCATACTATCACTCCTGGTGCTTGAGGGAGAAAGACAGAAAGAGTTGGGGTAAGAGAAAGGGAACCACTGGAAAAAAAACAAATGAGATTGAGAAACCTGGTGAGAAGATGAAAGAAGAGATAAAAGCAGAGAATAAAAGGGAAACTGTGGACATATGGAAGAATTCAGATTCTCCAGGTGTGTTTCAAATAGCACTGGCCCCTACAGATAATCTAAAATTTCAACTGAGCAGACCTCAGTCACTTGTAACAGCATTTTTATGAAATTATGGGGTTGGTCATCTATTTTAATTAAGTTCATAATTTTATCCTTTACCTTTGCAGAGGTCTTTTTCTTATTTATCTTATCAATAGCAGTCTTATGGTTTTAGAGATTATGAGATAATTCATTCACATCTTGTTACTTAGAGATATGGAATTCCTTACAGTTTTAGTTTTTTTCAGCTGTACCTTAACATTACACATAATCACAGATGATCTCCAAGATTTTAAGTTACACATCATTGTTTTTCTTCCTGGGAATGTAAAGTTAATCACTACTCCTGGAATAATCTACATTCACACTTTATCTATTATTTGTAACTTGATTGTATTTTTTAATTTATAACTATTCCTTTGTCTCCCTTTTCCACTATAGGGCATACAGAGCCATGTTTTGCGTACAAGTACTTATCAGAAATATAGCTACTTATATAGCATTGAAAGACTGAATTGTTTGAGATATATAAACATATCACCTCTAAAAATGAATCTACTTTTTTGTTTTTGTTCTGATTTCATGCTATTCGTTGTTCTTATTTATTGATTTGGCTGGTACCCACGAATAAGATGATCTATCAAAGACTTATCACTTGCTACTTAGACATTAAAATTCCAAGAGAATTATTAAAAAAAGAAACATTCAGATTTCTGAATATGAGCAGAAATTTTATCAGAACAATAGAAATCTTTGAAAATTTACTCAAGGTTTTCCAGCATAGCATTTTCCCCCTCAGTACAAATTTGAGTGAAATAAAATACTAAGCTTAGAGTAAAGCATTTTTTTTTTCATAAAATCTACCCTAAAGTAAATATAACATGGAAAGAGCCTGTTTTCATGGTAAGGTTTGTAATCTGATATCTCTTATTTAAAAAAAAATGTAGCATGTGTTTATATGTAGATTTTCTTCTGACTTCTAGCTATACTGCTGTTAGCCAAATTGTAGCAAGAAAAGAAAAAATTGAAGATAGGATCCCTTCCTCCTGCATATCAAAAACAACAAACAAACAAGCAAACAAAAAAACTCCAAGCTTTTGTCAACTCAAAAACTTCAAAAGTTGATATTTTACATATACATACTTGGAATTCTTACAGATTAGTCTATGCCTAACCAACAGTAAGCATTTAAATAAAATTAAAAATAAGCAGATGAGAGGAAAGCATCAATGGTTACACTGTCAAGGAGAGACATCGGTGGCACATTATGGAAAATATTACCTTATAGAAGATTAATGTCTATAGTTTAAATTGTCATTACAATTAGAATGAATATGCCTCACAATACAAAGGATCTAATTTACAAATAAGACAGACTTTGATTTTTATACATACTCTTATTAATAATGAAATTATATTAACAGGTTTGACAGAAAGGTAATGCATTATTCGCTTCAGTGGCATCTGTAAGACCACAAGTGAAGTTTAAACAATTCACAAAAGAAATTCACAGTGATTCATCTTTACTAAGGATTATGGCTCCCATCTTTTCTTACATTCCTTTGTCCTTGGCCATATTCAGTTAGTTGGAAAGAGATGATGTGAGAAAGAAGATGAGGAACTGGAATTTCAAAAGTCAACCTTTAAAGTTCCATGTGTCTTGGAAGAGGAAACCATGAACAGGTCATTTGAATCACATATAAAGAAGGGATGAGAAAGCACCCTTCGACAATATCTGCAAGGATGATGTTCCCCTAAAGAGCAGAACCCTGGTGCCTTTTTCTTACAGTACAGAAAAGCACCCTGATTCCATACAATAATGATGTGATTCAAGAGTTGCTGAGTATAGCCGACCATTACTGCCAAGAGAGAAGCTTAGGAGTGGGAGCCCATTCCCACATCCCTGGGGAACACCTCTTTATGACTCTTCTTGGTGTGAACTCTGAATCTGCATCCAGGCAAACTTTTACTCTGAGTAAGAAAGGGACTTGCTACTGGGTGTAGTCATGTAAGAGGTTCATCCAAATGTGGTAGTTTTCTTACTGCACAATAGACACAACATTAAAGTATATAGGGAGGTTTCTCCCAGATTAAGGACAAAGGATGCATAAAGAGGTAAAGTAGACTTTGATTTCTCTCATCCTTATCCTTGACTTCTTACGCCTACAAATATTTGGATATAGTGATTTAAAGATTTACTTGCAAAGATCTTGACATTTCTCAGTTAAGAGGTGGGCTTGGCTATATTTAATGACTCATGTGTAACCAACAGAATGTGGTAGAAGGGTCACTGTACATGCATCTTCTACATGGCTCCCTTGGGAAGTCTGCTCTTGGAGAAGTCAAGCAAGTAAATGGTCCCATAGCATGAAGCTGCCAAGCTGGACAGGGCATGTGTTGGCATGCTGATTGGCAGTCCCTAGGACTCCCAGCCCACAGGCAGCATTGCTGGCAGAAATGTGTATGAATAGCCTCAGAAGGTCACCAGCCAAACCAGCAGATGACCAAAGTGCTGAGAGACCCAGAACAGAAGTTATCCAGCCAACCCTCTGCTGATTTACATCAACAGAAAATAAACTTATGGTAAAATAAAAGGTTTGTTTTAATCTGCTGAACTGTGGAGTAGGTGGATACAGCAGCAAATACAGTAAATAGTTCCCCCTTATCTGTGGTTTTGCTTTCTGTGGTTTTAGTTACCCTCAACCCAAAAATAATTTTTTTCTTTCTGTGGTTTCACTCAATCACAATCCAAAAATATTAATACTTGTTTTAATATTTTCAAGAAAGACAGACCACATTCACATAACTACTATGGTTTATTTTTATAATTGTTCTGTATTCTTATTATTTTCCTTAATCTCTTAGTGTGCCCAATTTACAAATTTATCTTTATATAAATATGTGTGTATATAAGTGTTTGGTACTGTGACTTCAGGAATCCATAAGGTTTTTAGATTTTATCTTGCTGCAGATGGGAGGGGCAATAGTACTAATCTGCATAGCAGATCATATAATAGCAGGAGTAAGTGTCAAGGTCAAAGAAAAAAGACAAATGCCAACTGCTCAGCAACTACCACAGATGACAGTTATGGAAGGAATTTCACTCAAAATGTCATTAAAAGCAACACTGAGAAAGTGTGAACATTTTCTTGAAATTGCTTTTGTAGGGATGAGTCGGTGCATGGGATCCAGGCACTAACTATAATTCTGCAAACAACTTGGTCAAAAGTCTTGGTCAGGTTGTATATTTCATTTGGAATAAATATGCATGTACCAACAGGTGATTTTGCTGGTGATCTTTGACTGGATTCTTTATAGATTTTAAAATTCTAAATAATTAAAGTGTTTTGAAAGAGCAGTTTTTCTTCTGTTCACTTACTGTCCCTTCTTTCCCCTCTGTGTGAACCTTTTCCTGTCCAGTGACTTTTGCTTCATCAAGACTCCAAGGACCAAGTCTGAAAACAGTTTTAATAATGACTTTTTGGAGCAGTTATGCCATAGAATTTCAGAAGTTTCATGTATCCAGTCACCAAGAAAGTAGATGAACAGCCTAAAACTTCCTATGAGACCATAGGTCTTGGCATAAGATTGCTAATATTTTTTCTTAATTTCTTTCCAAATTAGATAAAATTCTACCCAGCCCCCAGTTTCCAGCAATGAATCTTGCACTGGTTCCTGGTCTCTGTTTGCAATCAAATTTCTGATGCCACCATCTGCCTGGATAGAGTCCAATAGGCTAAGTCTTTGGTTTCATTCATTACTTGGCATTTCTGGTCCATGAAGACATTTAATCTGTTTCTAGAAGCTCCACTTTGTCTTTTTGGCATTTTCTTTTTATATTTTACATGTCAATGCTATGTGTTTGGAGCAAAGTGAGTGAATTGAAACAAACTCAATACACCATTTTGACTAGAAAATTATACAATTAGAAAATTATACATATTTTTGACTAGAAAATTATACAGCATTGTATTTGAACAAAATTACTCAAGAAGTATAATAAATTAAAAGGGAATTTTAAAACCTCTTATTTGTACTTCAAAGATAAATTAATTACAAAATATTTTTATAAATGCATATTAAATACTAATTTAAGGTTCAAAATGCATATACTTCAAAGTAAGCTTCATTTATTCTAAAATATGTTTATAAAACAGACAATGTAGAACCTCTTTCATCATTAAAATCAAATAAGAAATGAGACTTTTAAACTAAACTTTAACTAAAACATAAAGTAAGAAGTCCTATGGAACTTAAAAAGATTATCAGCTAGAGGAGAAAAAAAGAAATAAAAAAGAACATTTATAATTATTATTAGTGAAAAAAAGATTTATACCTTTTCACTTGTTAAATTCTGCAAAATATGCACGTTCTCTTGTTTTCAATTCTTCCAGCTTTTTTTTGTGGAGGCCTGAGTACCATCTAATTTATAACTCAAAATAGCTAAATCTTCTCCAGAATACTGAAATGTAAAAATATCATTTTGTTTTATTAGGCATTGTTATCCAAAATTTTTTTAGTTCTTTTCTGTATCAAATACTTAAAATTTATTTCCAGTAAACCATATAGGTACAATATTAGGCACACTCTACAAGAAAATTTCTGATAGCAAACTGGTGATAAAAACTTTTGTATACAATTTCACTGTACTGTCAAAGTAGCAAAGAAATTTCTCTATCTGAAAAAAAAATTATTACAGTTTGAGAGAAAGGATGCTTTGAGAGCAGTCTCTTGGTACCTACCCATGTAGGATTGATTCCAGGACCTCAACCCTGCCCCGTAACTAAAATCTCAGGATGCTCCAGTTACTTACATAAATGGTGAACTACTGGCATATAACCTATACATACATACTTCATACTTTAAATCATGTCTAAATTTCTAATAATGCCTAAGACAATGTGAATGCTATGAAAATACTCATGATGCTATATTGTTTAGGTAATGATGACAAGAAAAATAGTCCATATATGTACAATACAGATAAAATTTTTCCCAAGTATTTTCAATCTATAGTTAGTTGAATTCATAGATGTTGAAACTACTGATATGAAGGGTTGACCATACACAGGAATTTACCAATGAAAGTAATTGTTTAACCAGCTATGGAAACTCTCACACATTTCTTGTACTAAGACTGTGACCAAATCAAACAATGATGTCAAATTCTGTCAGATAGAAGATAGTTCCTTAATGACTTCAATGCTAAGCACTTAAACTGAATTTGAATGGTACTGTTCCCTCTAAATTGTATAACAAAAATAAAAACTATTTTTTAAAAGTATTAAAAATAACATAACACACTTCATGAGCTACCTACTTGTTCTGGACTTTTTAAAATTAATTTTTTGATTCATTGTACACAAATAGGGTACAACTTTTCATTTCTCTGGTTGCACACAATATAGAGTCACAGAGTTTGTGTAATCATACATGCACATAGGATAATGATATTTGTCTCATTCCATTATCTTCCCTTCTCCCTGCCCCCTCCCCACCTGGCATTTTCCTCTACACAATTCAAAGTTCCTCCATTCTTACCTCTCCCCATTTGCCCCCCTGCCATTATGTATCATCATCATCCACTTATCAGAGAAATCATTCGGCCTTTGATTTTTGGGGGATTGGCTTACACCACTTAGCATAATATTCTCCAACTCCATTTATTTACCTACAAATGCCATAATTTTATTATTCTTTATGGTTCAGTAATATTCTATTATATACATATATATATATATATCACAGTTTTATATATCTATATCTATTTATATATCTATCTATCTATATATAAATATATATATATATATATAACATTTTCTCTATCCATTCATTGACTGAAAGGCATCTAAGTTGGTTCTACATTGTAGCTATTGTGAATTGAACTGCTATAAACATTGATGTGGCTCCATCATTGTAGTATGTTGATTTTAAGTCATTTGGGCATAAACTGAGGACTAGGATAGCTGGGTCAAATGGTGGGTCCAGTCCAAGTTTTCTAAGAAATCTCCATACTACTTTTCAGAGTGGCTACACCAATTTGCAATCCCACCAGCAATATATGGATGTGCCTTTTTCCCCACATCCTCACCAACACCTATTGTTGCTTGTATTCTTGATAATAGCTATTCTAATTGGGGTGGGATGCGAATCTTAGAGTAGTTTTCAATTTGCATTTCTCTTATTACCAGAGATGTTGAACATTTTTTCATATATCTGTTGATCACTTGTATATCTTCTGTGATGTGTCTGATGAGCTCCTTAGCCCACTTATTAATTGCGTTATTCGTATTTTTGGTGTAAAGTTTTTTAGGTTCTTTATAAATTCTAGAGATTAGTGCTCTATCTGAAGTGAGTGTAGGTAAAGATTTTATCCCATTCTGTAGGCTCTTTTTTAACATTATTGATTATCTCCTTTGCTGAGAAAAAGCTTTTTCATTTAAATTCATTCCATTTATTGATTCTTAATTTCATTTCTAGAACAAAAAAGAACAACTAGTCATTAGCCAAAAAAAGAAAGAAAGAAAGAAAGAAAGAAAGAAAGAAAGAAAGAAAGAAAGATGAAGAATTACAGAGGATTATTCTAAAACAAGTTTGGCAGCAAACTTTTTTGTAAAGGACTGAACAGTAATTATGTTAGACCTTTGTGGCCCATTATACTGTCAGTTGCAACTATTCAACTCTGCCACTATAGCACAAAAACCAGCAAAGATAAGAGAATAGTCCTGGCTGCATTCAAATGAACCTTTGTTTCCAAAGCAGTAGGTTGATTTGGCCCTAGGCCATAGATTAATAGGATAGCTAAAATCATTTTATGCAAAGACCAAATGTATTCTGAAAAAGAAATCAACAATTTGTTATTTATGTTGACAATAATCACTATACAAAAAAACCCTCAAAGTTTTCATTACTAACTTTTATATTCCCAAGTCACATTTAAACCACTCCATAAAATCAGCAATTCAAATATTAATTTACAATTTAGCTTCAGTATATTATAAAATAGGCATAAAAGTATTAGAGGCAGATTCTATAATCAAAAGTAAGACAAGAGTAAGATTTAGTTTTGCCATTAGCTGTAAAATAATGGGCTTTTGACAGTCTGTGACTAGCAACTCACCTTCAAAAAAGTTTTCCATGAAATATTCTCATAGCATTGCACTGGGTTCCTGAAGTAATCCTAAAGTGAGCAGAAGTTTATATGCAGGTTATAACTGATTGGAATGGAGCTAATAAAACAAATGTTTCATTAAATCATTTAAATTATTTTACAAATATGTAAATGTTTTTCTCTCTCCTTGGGTCATGAATTCTAGGCAGAAGCTCATCAAAGCCATGGACTCTTTCCTCAGAAAAGTGTACATTTGCAAATAATTATATACATGTTGTGGGGGATGGTTACTGGGAACTGAACCCAGGGGTGCTCTACCACTTAACTACATTTGCAATTCCTTTTTTTTTTTTTTGTATATTGAAGGAGGGTCTCATTAAGTTGCTGAGGCTGTCTAAACTTGCAATCCTCTTGCTTCAGCCTCTGGAGTAGGTGGGATTATAGGCATGAGCCACCATACTTGGTTTATATATTCTTACAACTTGAGAAGACACACAGACCCCAATAAACCCTCTTCATCTATATTGGTAGAGCCCCTGAATTTTGGCTGAACACATGGGCATTCAGAATACTACACCACTTTTTTACCTCTCTTGCTGCTAGGTATGACCATGTAAAATCAGTTGGGAGTAGAAGTCTCATAGGCAACTGTTGAGCCACCCTTTATCATCTGCCTTTTCCTTTTCCTTCTGTCTCAGATTATATTGTACTACATGAAAAAGGACAAACACCAAAGTATGGTAGCAAAAGAAATTAGAAGATATTTGGGGCTCTAGACAACTTAAGTACTGCCCTCTAAGCCCTGGACTGCCTGGATTTAAACATGGGAAAGAAATGAACTTCTATATTGTTTAAATCAATGCTAATTACTTTGAACCTATGTTAAACACTACAGACATTATATCCTAATATACTAAGTTAATAAGTGCTAGTATGAATCAAACACATAACATACAAATAAAAATAGGAACACAAAAATAAGTCATTTTTTAGTGACTTTCAGGCATTACAAAGTCAACTTCTCATCTGGCTATGTTATAAATCTTTGGTGATGAAAGACAATTTTTAACTTTACAATCAATCAATACATTACAAAATGTTTTAATCTTTAATGTTAAAGCAAAATTTTCAGACTTATTAACCCAAGAAAATGTTTTTTGTAAAATCCTCTGTATCAGTCAAAACAATGAAATTTTTTAGTGTTATGCATGTCAAAAATGGTTTGAGGTATCATCATCTATAATGGCTGAAGAATCATCATCTATATCATATTCTCAAATAGCCACAAAATTTGTCAAGATTATTTCTATAAAATTAATTATCTGTACATACAGCTATGTACTAGTTCACTCCAGTCTTTCAAAATAAACTTAAATAAGCTGAATCTATTTCACTCACCTTTGGTGTGATCAGTGAGTAAGAGAGGAATCAAATTTGGTTCCAACAAGTGGATTTTATTCATGTAATACACACTCAACTTAACATTCCTAATAATAGCAAGTCACAAATACATTAAAGATTCACTCCCTTATTCACCTAGAGTCCAATACCCATGGACTTAACTCAATGCAACGTCTCTTAGCCAAGAAGTCAGTCAATAAGACTGAGGGGATTCTTCTCAGGTGTAGCCTCTCTCAGCTCCTCACATGTCTTTGGATGTGCTCGGGTGTCCTATAAGCTGGAGACTGGATGGCAGTTGTCATCACAGGAGCGGTGGTTAGTCCTCTGGTGACAACAGTCAATCAGTAATCAGCAATAGTGTGGATAGCAGCCAGGGCAGTCAAGAGACAGAGCAACATGGAGTCCTCAGGTCACCATGCTGCTGACAGTTTGCTCCAAGGGTTCAGGGTTTTAAGTAGTGTTTTCACTCCAGTCATGCTCTAGTCTTCACTGATAAAGACCAGAACATGGCTATACTAGGAGATGACACCTAATCATAGATAAAGTTTCAGATTGGCATTGTTCAGGAGTGTCAGTCTGCCACACAGCAAGTTTGTCACCAGGCACCTTTTATGATTTTAGTTTTACAAATCCAGGCAAATACCAAATACAGCATATAATTACTACATAACACACACACACCAATTATAGCAATTCCTATTATTTCCTTGTTTCATTACAATCTTCATGTCCAAAAAAAATTCCAGGTAAGATTATAATTTTAATGGGAAACAAAGTTGGTTTAGTCATCTACAAGAGAATCATTATGTTAAGAATTGTCTTCTCAATTCTGACCAATAAAAGGAAGTAAGTTCATTCTCTATTCTTCATCTTTGGGAAGGATACACGTAAACTTACATTTTTGGATGCTTGGGGCATATGAGGGGAATTATTATAATGCTTTTAAGATTATGCCAAAATATAGTCAGCATGCCGGGAACAGTGGTACACACCTGTAATTCCAGTGGCTGATGAGGCTGAGGTAGGAGGATTGTGAGTTTAAAGCCAGCCTCAGTAACCTAATGAGGCCCTGTCTCTAAATAAAATATAAACAAGGACTGGGGATGTAGCTTGGTTGTCAAGTGCCCCTGGGTTCAATCCCATGTATCAAAAAAAGGGGGAGCTGAGGATAGAGTGCTTGCCTTATAAGCACAAGACCCTGGGTTCAATCCTTAGGACTGGAAAAAAATAAGTCAGTATAATTTTTACCACATACTTATTAACATATTTTTGGGGGGAGGGCAGGGATTAAAGTTTGAAAATCTAAAAAGTGCTTTAGTTTCTTTGTATATAAATAAGGAGGTTAGAAAAGAAATGTATAAAACTATAAGTCTAAAGTTAGCTTTCTACAACAGTTTGAAAAGATATGTAAGAAATTTCAGATAGGACAAAAATATTTTATTTTAGTAAAACATATAGAAGCACATTTGATAAAGCACAATTCAAATCTCTAACAACTTCAACTACCTGGAAAAAAGCTCTGAACTTAGAAGTAACTGAAAAAGCTCAGGTTTGCAAGAAATAGTGGTCACAAAGTTCATGCACTTAATTGATTTACAAAAATAACCTCTGTGTTTTCCATGGATAGAAGAGACAGAACAATTTCCAAAACATGAAAGGAAATTGGAAAATGAAAAAGCATTATACAAATTATTTGTATCCATGAAATGCCATGAACCAATATTTGTATACATTTAATAATGAATATTTTTAAAACAAAACTGCTTTTAAAGATTATATTTCTGTTATCCACATATATTTCTGTTATATCTGTAAAGACTGCCTTTGATTTCTCCCTTTTTCTTTAATTGGCTTGGTATGGTTTGTAGTCCCACAATCAAATTTATTTTATTTTTTATTTTTGTGGTGCTGGTGAGCCAACTCAGGCCTTTGTGCAGGCTAGAAAAGGGCTCTACTACCAATCTATAACTCTAGCCCCAGAATCAATTTTCAGATCAGAATCATTATGTTTCCTAATATATATAAATATATTAGGAAATTTTCATAACTGAGATGCTAACATTTTTTACACTCCTTCAATTGATGGCTAATACCTGTTAGATGCTTTTCCTCTTTCTTTTATGAATAAATTTATTGAAAAGTTGTCTAAACTCTGCTTACTTCACCACTCTTCATTCATTCCTCAACCCACTGCAATTTATCTTTCACCTTTATCTTTTCAGAGAAACTTTTGGATTTTCTTATCCACAGCAAGAATATGTAGTTATTATACATGCAAATAGTAACAAATTAGAAGTGACAGTTGTTATCTAAAATTAAATGTCTGAATCTGGGCACAGTCAAATGCAATTGTAGTTCCAACTGCTGAGGAAGCTGAGGCAAGAGAAATGGATATGGAGAATAAGAAATTCACAAAATAATGAGGCCTGAGAAAAATAAAAGGAAATAAAAATGAAGGCCATACATTGAAAACTTTCATCTCCCAAGAAGAATATTTTCCAGATGCTGGTTACAGGCAAAGAGGATGTTTTATCATCCTCAAAAGAAAAGAGTCTCTTGGAGGTGTTATCTCCTACAGAGCAAAATCATTTTTAGTCACAATCCACAGAACTTGAACGAAAGGCACACATTCCTAACTGTCTAAATAAAACTGACATATGTTCACTAGACCATCCCTCCAAGTAACCTGTATGAACCCAGTCCCTTTCTTTGTTCAGTGACTCATTTTTCACCAGGAGAGTGGGTCAACAGGAACCATTTCATCCCCCTGAATAAAGAGCTAAGATGACACATGAGGTTTGCATCCTGCTTGGTCTTTTTGTGCTAACCAGGAGGGTCAGTTAAGTTTAGGAGTAGCCTGAGCAATATAGGGAGACCTGTCTCAAAAAATAAAAAATAATGAAAATAAAAAATAAAAAGAAAGAAAAAAGGCATAGCTATTTTACCAAAATATAAAACTTGATTTAAAAAAGAAAAAATTGTTAGACTATTTTATAGGACTTTACATGTTGGAATTTTAATACAAAAAATTTTATTGATGTCTACTTGAGTCAAATGTGAAATGGATTTCATATTGTAGATATATGGGTAATGTGTTCTGCTTTGTAAATCATAGTGCTTTATACCATATACTGATATGCCCACTAAGTAATTCTGCACGTGCTTTCTCCATTCAAAAAATAGTGATTGCAATGGACAGATGGGAAACTGAGTGCTGGGTACTCTAAAAGGGATTCTTCTGCAGTTGGGACTAATTTATGACCTTAACAATAGAGCTGAATTGTTTCTACAGGCCTAGGCAGCCTCCAACTAGCTGTGTCTTAAGGCATTGTTACCCTTCAAGCAACCCATTATTGTAAAGTTGACCACCCTAGCCCACCCTATCCATGAACAAATGGGTTTCTAAAAAACTACTAGAGTTCCTGGGTGTGTGGTGTACATGTGAATCCCAATGATGATGGAGACTGAGGCAGAACGACTGCAAGTTTGAGGCTAGCCTTTGCAACTTAGCAAGACCCTGTCTTAAAAAAGGGATGGGGATGTAGATTAGTAGTAGAACTTCCCTGGGTTCAGTTTCCATGTCCCACACCCTCCAAAACAACATCATCAACAACAAAAACTGTAGTTAATAGTTAGTTGCCAAACACTGGATAGAAACTGTTCTAAGTGCTTTATATTTTCCACTCTATATAATGTCAACAACTACAGTAATAATAACCAAGTGCCTTAGAAGACCTTTTCTGATCATCAGCTTATTTAATCCTCTCAACAACTATACTATATTTTAAAGATTCTGAAATTGAGTTGTAGGGAGGTAAAGCAACTGGCCCAAGGAACTTGGGATGTACTGCAGTTAAACCAGGAACTACACTACTTCTGCATGTTGCTAATGGGGGTTTGTGTTTGAATTAGAAATGTGGGATGCCAGGAATACATCTTCCTGTGCAGATACAGCAATTCCCTCTTGATCATCTAGGTGATAATAATGCAAATCCTTCCAATTACAACTACTGATAACTTCCACAACCTCAGATTCCAGGAAGAGTGCTAGTGAAAGTAAGTTTTCCTTCTTGGCTTCCTTTTTATCTTCCTCACTGATTATAACTAGCACAGTGAAGAAATTATTTGGAAAGAAGGCTCAAGGATGTAGAAGATGAGAACCAACACAGTAATTAAGAGACAGAAGGGGAGAGAAGAGGTTACTGTCATTTCCATTTTATTAAATGTCAGTGCAATATCCACAGGAACAAGGTCTTCAAGTTTGATGGAAGAGGAGAAGCTCCAAAGGTTGCCACTGGTTGGCTTTTCAAATACAGGGAATATGCATAAAGTAGACTATTTAAATGACATACTATCTGCTCACAATTCCAAAGCTCATTGATACAGCCCATTACTGATTTAGGAGTTAAGCCATATATATGAAAGTTACATATAAAAAATCTATAAGCATAATGTCCTTCCTCTTTGTTTATATTCTCACTCCAGTACTTGGTAAATCATTAAGGGATTATCTTTTGCAAATGAAGAAATCTTGAGCTTAAAAACTCACCATGTTGTTGGAGTTCATAATCTCCCATTTCACCTTCTTCTACATCCAGCTGTTCTCTACCCTCAGTGTGCTAAATTTTAAAAAATGGACAGCCTATCATAAAGTAGTTATCAGGCAGAAGATAAATGCTAGAATAATTGGTCATGTACATACTGACAGACAACCATTCTTAGAGAATCCTGGTTACAGTAACATCCAGACATATAATCTTTAAGACAATGGGAATTCTATGGCAGGAATTAAAAAACTAAAGAGCACTATGATAATGACATAACACAGGCATGAAGATATAGTGAAAAGATTTAAGACAGTTTTTTTTTCTCAACACAGGTCAACAGATTCTCTGGAAAAATATAGTTTATGGCTAAACATTTTAAAAATACATGCAATGACAAAAACAATTCAACAGGGAAATGGACACATTGCATGAAGAAGCAATTCTTAGATGAAAAATAAATTCAATCAATAGGCAGTATGTTCTTCAACACTAATAATAATCAAATAAATGTAAACTAATACAATGAAGACATTTTTTCAGATATTTGTATCAAGTAAGCAAAGTTTTGAAAAATTGAGAATTCCCAGTGTTGGTGTGGTTAGGAAAATTGGAAGGCATTCTCCACTTACCACTGATGGCAGTATAAAATTGATATAATCTTTTTGAGAAGTAACTGAGCAATATCTATAAAATTTGAAATATGTGTATATCTTATTTATATTTTTATGTGGTACTGAGGATGAACCCAGGGCCTCATGTGTGCTAGACAAGCACTCTACCACTGAGCCACAACCCTAGCCTGAAATGTGTATATATTTTGACCCAGAAATTTTACTTACCGTGGAGAGACCTGCATAATTGAAGCAATGATATATACAATATTATTCACCATAATGCTGTTCAAAGTTTTTTATAATGTTTGAAATCACCTAAATGTCTCATGATATAGGATTATGATATATCCTTTTAAAGACTTCTCATGAACCATTTAAATGTACTACTGTGAAAACACATCAAAAGAAGAAAGTAAATTTAAGAGCAGTATGTCTTACATAAACTAATTTGAGAAAAAACAACATGTTTGTAAATATATACAAAAAAAATCCCATAAGGTTAGGAGAGTATTATGAATGGTTATAGAAATAATATGTATTGTGTAATAAAATTCAAATAATATTTAAAAGAGAAAGTATAGCCTGTCCATATCTACCTTAGATCACCACTATAAAGTATAGCAATAGTATAAATCCACTACAATAGAAAAACAGATATTCTATGATCTACCTTAAATTACAGATTAGCTATGCTTTCTATTTTAAATATTGTTTGAATTTTTAAACACAAATATATATTTCTATGAATTAGAAATAAAGATTTTTAAATTTTTGAGGACTTAGAAGCTCATTCATTTGAATTATTTGAACAACAAACTTACAGAGATGTTCTGTGAGGTTTTATATCAGTCTCATGTTTTGACCCAGGGTGCTTTCTTGCTCATTGATATTGAAAACAGTGACATTTTCCAAATTAAGCTGACTCTGCAAGTTAAGACCTAGTAAAAAATTTTCAAGCAAATCCACTGACAACTAAATTCATGAAAGTATATAACTATGTCAAATAAGCAAAACATATAAAATGCTAAATCTACAATTAAACAAAAGATCAAGTCAGAAATAAAACCACACTTGATTTTCACATATACACCTTGTAAAATGTTCTCCTTTTTTTTGGAGACAGTGTCTCACTATGGCATCCAGGCTATTCCTGAACTTCTGAGCCCGAGTGATCCTCCAACCCCATTCCAGGACTATGGGCATGTGCTACCCTACCAGGTTATCTGAAATTCACAACTTAACATTCCTCTAGGGCTCACAGGGAATTTTGTGGAACAGTATAAAGGATATTTAGTTGGAAATCCATAAAGAAACACTGAGAAAGAGGCATACACAATATCTGAAGCAACATGGGCTAAACTTTATAAATGGGATAAAACATACCTATATACAGATTTAAGATGCCCATAAATCCCATGTAGTTATGATAAGTAAAAAAAACTGAGATGTAGATACACTAAAGTAAAACTGAAAAAGAACAAATAAAAAGAAAATCTTAAGGACAGAGATAAAAATCTATATTACCATCAAAAAATTTAGATATCTGTTTTGTCTATAGAACAATGCAAAACAGGAGATAAAATAAAGATTATTTCCCCTGAAATAATGAAATCTTACATCTAGTGCTAACCTAATCTGAAATTGACTAGAACTATTCTACAAGAATAAATGAGAGCCAGGAGTGGTGGTACATTGCCTATAATTCCAGAAACTCCAGAGGCTGTGACAGGAGAATCATAAATTTGAATCATAAGTTACTCAGCTTCAGTAACTTAGCTAGACCATCTCCAAGTAAGCAAAAAGAACTGGGGATGTAGCTCAATGGTAAAGGATTCTGAGGTTCCCTTGTACCCCCCCCCCCCCAAAAAAAAAGGAAAAGAAATAAAGAAATACAGACATCATGGTACATATCTACATATTTCAGTGTGATTCAACTGCACATTATTATCAATAACTTTTGAACTTGAAGAATCAATGACTTTGCTTCAGAAGAATAACTTACAGTATTAGGACTGCTATAACTGTTTAAAAGTAAAAGAAAATATAGTAACAATTTTCTATACTATTTGTAACTTTTTAGAACCATTTTTATTATTATTATCACAGAATTCAATCCAGTAAAAATTAGAACATTTCTTGCAAAGAAGTTATTTACTGTAAAAAAAACTTACCTTATTTCTCAGAGGAAAAAGCCTGGCCAAAAAGAGCTGAATTTTTCCCCAGAAGACTATATACTGAAATTTAGATTATCTTCCAAGAAGATCTAACAATACAGAGAAATGAATGTACACAGAATGTCTCTTACAGTATCTAACTTTCTTAACAAGTTTGAGTGTTTTCCTAAAGAAATGATTCTCAAAATGGGGGAAAAATATTGTCACAAAAATTACTATCAGCAACAAAACAAATTCAGCATGGATAATTTACTACATTTTTCTGACTTTCACAGTTTGCACCTAGAACAGAGCTTAGAGTTAATGATCAGTTTTAATAAATCAGATTGTTTCCTAAAAATGAAGATACTATCTATCTTTAAAGTTGTTATGGGATGCAACATAATAACAGACCGATCACCACTGAGAAGTCCAAATTTGAGAGTCTTTATTAAGCCGGTTGGCTGACTGTCTCACACAATGCCCCCAAAAAAATGTCTATTGGGAGAACAACCCCGACCACAGGGTTGTAGGGGTTCTTATAACAAAACTCACATTAATCATGAGTGTCTGTTGCTATGATAAAACCTAACATCATGAGATCATTGACAGAGGGGGAAGTGGGTCAAGCTGACCCTCACCTAGGTACAAACTAAAGAATGATTGCTACAAACTAACATCATGAGATCATTGATAGAGGGGGAAGTGGGTTAAACTGACCCTTACCTAGGTACAAAGTAAAGAATGGTTGCTAACATCTACACAATTACCGTTAACATGATACATTGGTTAAGAGCAATAGAGATCAAAGAAGAGCAATTTTTGCTACATAGGAGTTGCCATTGTATATTATTAAACATGTTACGCTAAGTAACTTATGATGGGTACAGAGGCAGGGTGTTCCTATGGGAGAAACTTATTTTTTTTCATAACATGGAGTCTCAGAGCAAAATGGAGTCTGTTTAGTTATTTCCCTTAGAGTCTGGCCTATAACATTCTCATGGAGTTAGATCTGTCAGTCCATCACAAAATGTTATTATTGAAGAGGAACTGGTGAACAAAACTGACCAAATTATGAGTATACAACAATAAATCCCACTATTATGAATAATTATACTGCACCAATTAATAACAAAACACAACAACAACAAAAACAAAAGAAACCAATATTACCTCTGGTATGTAATTCAATCACCCATTTTTGTGGTTACATATACATTTTTAAAAATAATCATTTTTTTCACTGAATTAAGTACCATTGCACATATGCAATAAATAATTCTTCCCAGTAGAATAGAATATACTCTGGAATCAAGACAGAAATTATTAATATTCTTCAGAAGCTGTCACAACCGCTTCAATAATAAGTAACAGGAAGTAAAACATTAAAGAACACCAAGTGCACTGAGAATCTACTGTGCTTTCACTTTTGTCAACCTAATAACATTTTCAAAGAAATAAAAGTATTTTCAGGAAATATGACATGACACAACACTGAGTATCTGCTATAAATATCTGAAAGTATGTATCTTCAAATTAATTTTGACCATTCAATCAAGTTTTACATTCAAAGTTTTCTCCACATCATCCTTATTGGCTCTCCCAAGAGAACACAGTATATAATTCTTTCATAGGGACAAACGTTTTGGCAATCAGCAATATTAGAAATATAAGCAAAAAACCAAACTTACTCTCAGAACTCGGGATCTGTTCAGATATAATGTTAACAGGAAAAGAATCTAAGGCACTTACTGATTTCCGTGTAGCAAAATTGTTTTCCACAAGTGAATATTGTGTCTTGTTGACCCAAAAGAAGACAATCCATCTACCTTCAAGTAGAGCACAAACCAATTAAAAAGTTTAAAAAATTTTAGAGTAAGATAGTCTGTGAAAAATAATTCTGAAGAATACCTTAAAACATACACTCTGTCACTCACATCAAAGTTTTATAGGGACAAAGTTTTATAGAAGCAACCTGAAGTCCAAAATAGGCATACTTAAGTAATTTTTGATATGTGTATTGAATAATAAAGGTTATACAGGTTTTTTAATAACATGTAGAGGATTTACTATATGTCAGGCACACTAAGAGCTTTAAATATACTAACATTTAATTCTTTCAACCCTCTGAGATGAATCACATTATCTTCATTTTATAGACTAGGAAACCAGAGACACAAAAAAGTCAAATAACTTGTTCAAGATCACAGAGCCAATAAATGAGAGAGCTTGGATATGAACCCAGGCAGTCTGGTTCTACAGTCTGTTCTCTTCACCACTAAGCTGAGAAAATATATGCAATTATAAATAACGGTTATGATGACTACGATAATTTGGGAAAATGTTTATGACATAATGTTAAATGAAAAAGGTAGGATTCAACAATATATGTCTTTTAAAAGATGAGAAAAACTGTATGTCACATACCAAAATGAATGGTAGTTTTTAAAAGTAGAAGAATTAGAACTATGATTTTCCCTTTTTCTCATTTCTAAATGTTTCATAATGTTGCTAAATTATCTTTGATTTAAAAAGATTATCTTCAAAAACAGATGAAAAGATTCGATTTGGTTTAACATTAACATTTAAACATTAAATGGTTTAACATTTAAAATAACATGATTTAACATTTAAAATAACAATATTGTTTCAGGGAAAAGAATGATTAAAAAAGTCTGTCTCTAAAGACACTGTTACTAAAGAAGAGTAATATATTAAAGATTTTTTAAAAGATCAGACTAGCTAAAAATACTTTTATACCCCTACTCATTCTTTTTTCTATTTTAAAGTAGTAGTACTAACACATGGTATAGGGGAAAAAATCTAGGGGCACAGTAAGCCCAAAACATTGCATCAATAGAATATAGCCAGAAAAAGGAAATAATATTTCCAGCTCAACTCTGCACTGGTAAGGAACTAGGAATGCAATATGGGAAAACTGCCTAGAATCAGTGAGTGGCTTAAGACAGCATATTTCAACTCATCATAAGAGTTGAAATAATAATTGTCTAACAGGACACCATCAATGAGTGTGATCTAGAAGAGGCTGGACAACCACCTATCAGAGAAGTGGTAGCAGGGAAGTAGGCTGGGCCAGAAATAAAATTATATGACATTAGAGTCCTTAATGAAACTTAGATTCTTTGCTACTTTATGTCCTGTAGATCCAAGAGGAATATACTCTTCCCTTTTTCACAGTGTAGTCTGTAACACATGCAATAATTGTAGAATTTAGGAAAATTATCTGTTCTGCGTCAAAAAATATAAGTCAAAAGAACTAACCAATGGCCTGGGAATTTCACTTAAAAATAAAGGATGGCTCATGGTGATTCTGAGCTGACAGGCACAGAAACCACTGGGTTACATGATCTTCAAGTATTTTCAAGTCCTGCATCCCAGTTTCACACAAATCTCTCTGATTATCTTAACTCTGGCCACAGATACCCTTGTCTAGTTTCTAAATATTCACATTTCCATTGTTTCATTTATAAATTTTATCTGCCTGAGCAGTCTTTCTTCTCTTTATTACACAGCAAATTTTGACCCTACCTTTCAAAGCATGCATTAGATGTCAGCTCATCTAAAAGACTCCCTGATATCTTTAAGCAGATCACCTCATCTATGCTTACTGAAGCACACTGTACATAAATCTCCTGTAGCATATCCTAACTAATAACCTTTGCAATAGACCTAGCTTTTAAGGGTAGGCATTTTTTATGTTTGAACTACCAGGTGTCTGATACTTTAGAAAGCTCAATAAATATCCACTGAATTGAATTAAACTTACTTATGGACAATCTTAAAATATGTCACATGAATAAATAATATTCTCTCAAGAAGAAAACGTCCCCCTCAAATAAAATAAAAATGCACTCAAGACTATAGTTTAACTCCTTAAGTCTTCACCTTTCCCAATTAAGTTTCTAAGTACATTGTACAACTTCAAGGGTAAAAGCAACACATCTCCTAATAGTAATACAATAGGTTAGTGCATAAACTAAGCACACACTACAAACTGTATGACAAAAAAAACTGCACTGTGGAACTCCTTTAAGTATGCCTAATGAATTAACGAATTTTAGGCAGTTTGTATAAAAGATTGACAGGTAAAATCAGAACTTACAAACTTAACAAAATAGCTTGCTGCAACACTGGAAGGTCACTTTGACCTTGCATGTTCCAGTTTTTGTAGAAATAGGTATTAAAATAATACACGGTGTAGAATGCTTTCTAGATATTAAAACCCAGTATTCACATAAATTATCTGAAAACATCAAATGAATATATTAGCTAAATTGGTTAAAGTATGCTAAAACTATTCTTCATTTCTTCTTTCTGAATATATTTAACTATTATATTAATGCAATAATTATTAGCTCCTATGATGTGTTAGGCACCGTGTACTTTGTTATTTAAGGTTTCTTTTTTTTTTTCCGGGGGGTACCGGGAATTGAACCCAGGGTTGCTAAAACAGAGTCGCATCCCCAGCCCATTTTTATATGTTATTTAGAGATATGGTCGCTAAGTTTCTGAGGTTGACTTTGAATTTGCCATCCTCTTGCCTTAGCCTCCAGAATCACTGGGATTACGGAAGTGGTGTAAATACAGAAGTGGAGACGAATACGGCCAAATGATCTGGAGCAATGTTCTTAATACATGTTTCTGTGGTGGGCAACACAAAAAGAACAGAGAATCTATGATCTGAAGTCAGAAAACAAGAGAAGTCACTGAAGTTTTGGGGGGATCTCAGTCTCTATATTACGTAACAGGGATAACAATGCAGTCCATTTTAGTGTTATTCTAGCAGTTAAATGAAGTAACATGAAAGTGCTCTGCAAAATGTTTCCCAAATGCTCAAACTACTTTTTCTCACCGGGCAAGAATAAAAGAGCCGCTGGTAACCTTTCCCAAAGGAAAGGTGATCTGTTTGTCTCATCCCGCTTAGGAGCTCCTTTTCCGTCTCTTAGGGTGAGATACTAAGTGTCAAAGAGCGGTGAACAGGCTGCTGGAACACCTGGTAGTTTAGGAGGCAGAGCGGGAACCCGGTCACTGGGTATAAACCCGCACTCCACCTTCAGCAGCTCCCTTTCTGAAGACCACTTCCAGGCCAAGTGAACAGAGAAACTTGACCGCAAGCACTGTGCAGGTGAGGTCTCCGCTGCATTAAGGCGTCCAGAAAACTGGGTCTGCCGACCCTCAGTCGAATACGCAGAGGCGGACAGCATAGGACCCACAGAGAGGAAGGTAGCGCGCTTTTTCCTACTTCTCAGTCCCCGGCAGGGCCGGGAGTGGACGCTGCGGCTTCCATGCCACTATCTCGCTTTATCCCCGGGGAAAATTCGAAAAAATTTCAGGAAGAGGAAAAGAAAAACACGTTCGGATCAGGACCGCACCTTCCCGCAGCCAGCTCTCTGTAAACCACATTCGCGCTTCTGGCAAACCGAAGGCGCCGAGTGATGACGTCAAGCCAGGAGCGAGGAGATTGCCAGCTCTGAGCGTGGCTAGAGTGGCCTGTGAGCAACCAGTCGCTGTGTGCTTGGGGCCACCTGAGTTCAGGTGGGTGTGGGAATGTAGTCAGCCACACGGTGCTTAGTCCGAGTTTCGGGGTAACCCATAGGGTGAGGGGATTTGCGCATCCTCGCTCTGTAAGTCCGGACACACTCGAGTCCACGAGGTTTTCCTGGTTTGGGAAAAGCGGGTGAAGGGCGGCCGTTTGCTGCTCAGATGGCCGCACCGGAAGGTAACGCTGCCTGGGAGTCCAAGGCAGGTGGGTTATCTGGGGAAACTCCGGACTAGGGAAGTTGTGGCCGGTACTGCCAGACCGCTGTCTTCCCCAAAGCTTGAAGTTCGGCGTGATGACTCATTGCGGGTATGTGTATCAAGCCCTGTCACTCAATGGGCCCTGAAGCTCGTGGAGAACTCTTTCCTCTTTTCTAAAATGAAAACGAACGGCGGTTGAAGAGAATGAAATGGCGACCGGAAGCCTAAGATTGTAGATCAATATACGTATTTATTAATATTTTTTTAACCTGGAATCAATTAAATTTGCATGTAGTTCTTGGCCAAAAAAGAATACAGTCCCCGTCGCCGATTAGAAAATCGGCTGTGCTGTACTGCATCCTGGGTAGAAAGATCCCTTGCAAAATCGCGTCCCTTTTGCAATTTCTTCCCTTGCCACTTTTACCCGGAAAAGGTGTGGCCAAGGAGAACCCAAGCAACAGCAATCCTCATTTGGAGTTGTGCTGTAGGAATAGGACTGCCCCAAACGTGAAGCAATTTTTGCTCTTACTCCCATACATGTTCCTAAAGAAGAAAGCTAGACGCACACTATACCTTGTTCTCTACACTGATCTGCAGTAAGAATTCAGGGAACTAAGAAAAAGATAATTCTGCGGTCTTACCCCTAAGTGTGAATGTGAATAATGATAACTGCCTGGATTATTGCAGCATTTTATAGACTCAAAAGATTATTGAGGTTTAATTGTAAGTTCATGCAATTAAAATGTAAATTAAACTTATGAACTGAGACCAAATTAGAATGATTTATTTTGGAAATATACTTTGTTAATGTAATAGTAGGAGAAGAAATGAACTTTTTGCTGCTAAAATGAGTGAAGTGACAAAACAGAGAAGAAATAGGGAAAAAAGTAGCAATCATCAGGTAATAGGGAGTATTTAAGGGGTTATTTAAAAATCCTAGAGATGGATGGTACTGGTTACATAGCAGTGGAAATGTACTAATGCCACTAAATTGGACACTTAAAGTTGGTCAAAATGCTTAATTTCTTGTTTATCTTACCACAATAAACAACTTAAAATCTGTTTTTTTATAAAAAGAAAAGAAGAAAAAAAACCAGCACTCTTTGGCTAGGTAACTAAAAACAGAAAAGATAATCACAGACAAGTATGATATTGAACCTTCAAGATAAGGTGATATCCAATAAGGAAAGAAAGAAGGTAGCAATTTTTTTAAAGATGTCCATGAAAAACACAGTAAAATACATTGGTAATTAAATTGTGATACATTTTTATAATTCACAATGCACTTTACCTCATTAGATACTCTAATATTTTGAGCTACATAATATAGCTGTTATGCCCATATAACACAAAAAGAAGCAAACTCAGAGAGGGTTTTTGATAAAGTTATCAGTAAAAGTGAGTCTAGGCAGGGGTTTTGATGCCAAATTTTGTGCTCATTACACTGTTATACTGTCTTAAGTAGTGACCAAATTATTTTAGGTACTTTTTATGAGCCAGGCACTTTTTCTTGTGTTATTTCTATTCCTTGCAATAATTTTGTACATATATACTAACAAGGAAACAACTTGATTTACCCTAGGTCACATGAACAGAGCAAGCTGAGATTGGAATCTGAGCCTAGATCTAATCCCAAAGCCTGTATTTTTCTCGTCTTAATTCTAAAATCTTTACCAAGCCATGGAACTGGTCAGCATCTCATAAATTATTTCCTTACAATTAGATAATAGCAATAACAACAACAATAATATAGGAGTTTTTATTTTTTATTTTTTTAAATAGTTGTAGATATAACAGTACCTTTATTCATTTATTTTTTATGTGGTGCTGAGAATTGAACCCAGTGCCTCACATGTGCTAGGCAGGCACTGTACCACTGAGCAATAACCCAGCCTCAGGAGTTATTTAAAGATAATTAACATAAAGAGTTTTTAAAAGATATATAATAAACAATTTTAAAAAGGACCTATAATGTATTAAAAAGAAGAGAAATGAATATTGATAATCTTTCTGAAGACTAATTTGTAGATGTGAGAAAATCAAGATGTGAATTACATGCAAAATAAACATATAAATAAAGTATATCACCATGTAACCATACAATTTCTGCTTCCCCTGTTTTTTGTTCAGGTGTAGCCCTTTCCTAAATCAACACTTACTGAAATGATACCAAATACACCAAACAACCTGGTAAGATTTAACTAAGTTTTAAGAAGTACATCAACAGTTTAAAATCAAGTGAGAATTCAACATACTGTCATTGTGGCTAGCATCCCTTAGAGTTCTGCATGAAGCATTGGTGCTAAGAGCAGCTGACCTACCATTGCCATGGTCATTAAATTATGAATGAAGACTGGTAACTAGTGTTACACAGACATTGGTAGCACACTGCCAGCATGAACAGACCTGTGGAGTTGAAATCTGTGTTAGCAACATTCTCTTTGTCCTGTTGTGATCTTAAGACTGACATAAATTCCTGTGGAAGACTTTCAGGCCACCCCAAGCATGTTTTATGTTCTCTCAGTCCTATCTCATAACAAAGAGCTTTCCTAGCATCAGTAAGTTACTATTGCTCTGGATGTGTGTGTGTGTGTGTGCGCGCGTGCGCGCACGCATGTGTGCACATGCAAGCATGCAGTTTAATAGTTGACTGCTCTGCTAGTTAGTGATAAAATCTATAATAAAATATTAATTACAGCTAAAAATGTTGGATTAGAAATATGAACTCAGATACAGTCCCATATTGTGGACAAAGGGCAGGTTGAAAAAATCCTTCAGTTATGGAGGTTTAGAATAAAAAAAAAAAAATCCAGCATATGAGACTCAGGATGAGAAGCTTTGCCAAAGGCCACCTGTCATTAATCTTCACAACAGGCACCCCATTTTAAGTAAATTAATCCTAAATAGAACATCTTTAAGGGGGATTTCTTCTGCTTTGGACAATGAAGACATTTTCCTTTGCACTTCCTATTTCACCTTTTTGTCATAATTTAATCATATATATTCATAACAAACACATTTATAGAAATTACGGTTCAAGATCAGTTACTAATATGAACGTATGTTCCCTTTAAAAGCCCTAGTGATTGGAATAAAATAGAATATAATCAAAATCAAAACAAATAAAGATTGAGGACATCCTTAATCCAAGAATCTTTTCAGAAAGTTCTAGATTGTAGAATATTTTGAATTTTTGGGTTAAGGATGCTCAACTGGCAAAGGCTATACAAATATCCCCAAAGTAACAAAACCTGAAATGTTTTGGGTGATAAATGTTTTAGCTATGGGATATTCATCTTGTATTGTTTTTTCAGTTCTTTTTACTTATATATCATTTTGATATAATTGTGCAAGCATGGAATGTACGTTAGTCTAGTTAGGACCCCATTCTTACGGATGTACAATGATGGTTTAAGATTCACTATTGTGTATTTATATATGTACATAGGAAAATTATTTAGATTCATTCCATTGTCTTTCCTATCCTATCCCCTCTTCCTTCCCTTCATTTCCCTTTGTCTGATTATACCTCATTGTAGTCAGAATGGCAATTATCAAGAATACAAGTAACAATAAATGTTGGCAAGGATGTGGGGAGTAGGGTACACTCATACATGGCTGGTGGAACTGCAAATTGGTGCAACCACCCTGGAAAGCATTATGGAAATTCCTCATAAAATGAGGAATGGAACCACCATTTGACCCAGTTATCCCACTCCTCATTATGTATCAACTTGTATCTTTGTTCTTGTATGCTTGCTTTCCATTCATTGCAGAAAAGCTTTACTGCTGCAGGTCATGTGAGATAGAAAACAGATGTGACCATCAAAGGAACAGGTGCACCCAATATGAATGTCACTGAGGGAACACTGAAGTGAGAACCACCATCCACAGGTGGCAGGTGCCAGAGATGCCAAAAAATTATCGGCTGCCATGGAGGGTCTTATAAGCTCTTTTTGCAGTATGACTCCCGGTATAAGATGGGGAAAATTGTGAGATCGATAAAGGAGAATAAAATAATTTTCTTCTTGTTTTTTCCATTCCGTATTTCCAAGGTATCCATCACATATCACGCCTTGTGCCAAGCACAGGGGAAGAATCAGGCACAGGCTGCCTCTGTCCTTGAGGAGCCCATTGGAAGGGTGTTAGAAATAGCTCAGACCAATGAAGAACAGTTGTGACAAGGAGCTGGGAAGGGTGTGTACAAAGCACAAAGTTACAGGACTCACAGGGAGCGACAATCTATATCAAAATCTCCACAGCATCTTCTACACTGAGGGCTTCTGGTTGGGACCTAGTGCCCAACTATCGCACGCTGATGACACCTGGAGGCTGATTCTGTACTGCACATGTCACCAGTGTTCTCAAATTGTAAACAAAACACAACATAGGAGGGCACAATGAAGCATAGGCACATTCCCAGCAACTCGGGAGGTGGAGGCAGGAGGACTGCTTGAGTCCAGGAGTTCAAGACCAGGTTGGGCAACCATAGCAAGATGCTTATCTCAAAACACAGAAAACCCAAACATCATAGCAACAAACAAAAGCTAGTGCCTTCAGATTTGGATTTCCAACAAATGCCCCTTCACTCCAATCACTTGCAAGAGCCCTTTGTCAGTAGCACAGCAGATGGAAGGTAATGGCTGGGCCCTGCTGGAGACACTCCCTGAGAGTCCCCCACCCTGACTTACCCTGAGTTATCCTAAGACTTTAAGCATTTTCCTCCCTCAATTTCCATACTGTCCATCTCCTTAAAGAACAGTCCTGCCTCCCAAAGCCACCCATGGGCCTGAGATGAAATACAGGTATGGAAGTATTTGGGGTATGTAGGTAAGTAAGCTTGATGATCTTGGATGGTCTTCGTGTCTGTTCCATTCTCTAAATGGTTGTAGGACAATTTGTAACTACTCTTTCTACCTCTGTAATCACTCCTCAGTTTGCAAGATCCATAATTGCTCAATTTTGGTATTTCATTGCATATCAGTTTTCATTATTAAGGACAACTCAAAATATTATATTAGTGTTTCGCTGATTTGGGGCTGAGGGTAGGGGTGGAAGAATTTGGACCCAAAATTAATATTGCGCTTCCAGGCAGACTCTCATCCCACTTTTCCCTCAGGTGGTCTGAGCTGCTGACCCCAGTATGGGAGGGACCTGGGCTCACCAGTGTGCCTGGCCAGGAAGGTCTTACATAAGACTGGAGCTCTGATCTAATGCATAAGAACCCTTCAGAGGAGACTGTGAAGGAAAAAATAAAGAAAGAAAATTTGAGAAATAGGCAAAGAAATTTCACAAAGGCAAGTTTGAAATGGAGTTTAAGTAAAGTTAAATTAAGTTTTCTCGTATAAATATTCTAACTTTATTATAAATCCTCTATTATTATATTTCCTCTGCCATTTTTTTTACAGCGTCTTTCTAAAGGTGCTTGAGAAAGAAACTTCCTTCCCAAAATGAATTTTCAAAGAGATGACTGACACTGTCATCCAAGGAGCAACATTAATAAAAGTGATCTTTGTTTCCTGGCAGTAAAATAATTCAGAGTCTTACTTTTTTAATACAATAAAACTTACCTAAAAGCAGGTGGGGGAAGATGAGGTGGTCAGGGGGAATTAGCACTTTCTGTTAACACACACTGGAGAAACTCAGTCATGGTAACAATAAATCAAGGTAATGCCAAATGTAAAAACTAAAGTTTTATCATTAAATGGAATTTCAATCTTTGTGACTATGTATATCTCAATGCAAAAAGAAAATTACTAGGTGGAAAGTCAAGAGTTCCTTTCCTGAAACAATTTCACCAAGAGTTAGAACATTTCAGCAAGGATTCAGAAGTGAGACAGAAGGCATTTAGGTCAAATGGTTTAAGATGCTCCAATGGGGCACATTTCTTCAATAACTAAAAAGCACTAGCTAAAAATCTACTTAAAATCATCTTAGAAGAACTGGTACTTTTTTTCTTGATCCTCTGAGGACAATTAAAAATGGCCAAAGGAAAAGGAAGATCAATGCCAACAATGAAGGACTGAAAAGTTTAATTAAAATAATCCAATTCTCTAAAACAATTTTGTCTAATCTAATTTCTCAAAATTAGTGCCTAAACACTGAGGAGGTTGTGATGGTACTTGACTTGAAACAAATATAGCTTAAAAATAACACAAATAAAATACTTCTCCTAAGAATTAAGCCACAAGGATAAACCCCAAGGATTCCCTTCATCACAATCTAAACACAAAGTTCCAACGTGTTTCCTAAATATTAGAAAAAAGAGTAAAGAGTAAAGACAAGCAGAGTCCTTGTCTGAAAAGGATGGTGTGACCACATTGGTTTCAAAAGAACCAGCAGGGAAGAGGTATCCTGACCAAGGGGAGAGGAAACAACAGAGAACCAGTGAAGAGAAGGATCCAGTTTGGAGGAGGAGATGGGGACCTGTGAGTCATGAGGCCTGTGAATCTGAGTGCAGGGTTTAGTGTTACTCAGAAAGTTTATGGCTTTGGGGTGAGAGTGGGCCAGTCTCTTAACCTGCTCCAACCTCACTTCCTTCAACTGCCTAAGTACTGCAATTGGCATGTAACAAGGAAGGCTGCTCTGGATGACTAAAAATCACTTCATAAAGGAGAAAACAGAAGCCTGGCATGCCCTGCCTCCTCACCCCAAGTAACAATTAGGATTAATTTTTATTATCATACCTTTTACTTATCTATCACAATCTGCTCAGAAGAACATAATTGAGATTCAGGAATATAATACCAGGACCAAGAAGGTGTCCCAAGATGTGTGCAAGATAAAGGGCTTACCATGTGATCTATACTTTACACCTATCATTACTAGCCAGTATAGCATTCACACCAAGAAAAGACTGAACAGACTCCAGCTGTTACAGGTTGTCCTGGCTGTGTACATGTCAATCATTCTCCTGCTGTCCTTTCCCTTGGATATTATTCCTTGCCTCTAACTGATAAAGAGAATGAATCTCAAAATGTTACACAAATAGCCCCAAGGTCACAGGCAAATAAGAGGCAAGACTTGAACCCAGGCTTGTCCAACTCCATGCTGTGGTTGCATTTTTATATGCTTCGTAACAACTTTGCACCTTCCTTTGCTGAAAAGAGCTGTAGTTTGTAACTTCTCCAACCAATAATGCTCCTCTTATGACCAGGATGTTTGGATGGAACAACAGGTCTCCTGCAACTCTGATGATTTCACAGAATGAATGAGCAATAGTAATGGCAACAGGCAATGTTTAGAAATTCTAAGCATATTCATAAAAGGAAGGAAAGGAGACTGATCAGTAATCTAGTCAACATGTTTTGTAGGAAAATCATGATTAATATAGTTTTACTTTCTTACAAACTCAGCTTGCAAAGAATTTCCACCGGTATTAATCCTCCTGACCATACTGTGATAGGAAAAGGATACATACTTGATGAAAAATTTTACAAATAATCAGACTCAGAGAGTTTTCAGGGTGAACCAGAGTCACACAATTAGTCAAAGACAGGGTGAGGACACAAGCCCAAAGTATTCTTTGAAAGTGTGATGGCATATTTCTAAGACATTAAGTTGTATAAACTGCTTCATCTGAGAGACTGTGATTCACTTTCTATAAATAAAGCCAGGGTCATTTGGAGAGAACTGAAGAGATAATACTGTTGAGCAGTCAAATCAGCTGCCTCCCAACCAAAAGCCCCTGATTTGGAAGAAGATGTGGAGTATTCACTTGAAAACAATCTACTTTCTATCTGGAATCCACAGGGGCCCATCTACTGGATCTCAGCCTCAGTAATCTACCCCATGTGCAAATCAAGTACTATTTTCCCCATTAAATAGTCTTCTAGAGTTTTATTGTCTTTATGAAGAATAAAAACAAACAAAAAGTACTTATTGAGGTTTTGGCAGAGAACCAGGATTGGAAATACAGAAGTAAAATCACAGAGGACAGTCCTTGTCCTAAAGAGGCTGAGGACTCAGTGGGGCTGACATCACTGAGCAGTGTGTTAATTCATGTAGATGTTCAGGCCATGTCAAAGAACAGAGAAGCGTAAGTCCTTGAGTGAGCACACTCTTCAGGACAATAATGTCTTCTGATTGAATTGCTGAGAAACACTCTGCAACTCCTCTGTCCTTGAGGCCTGGAGACATTATTTTATTATAAAACCATTTGGTACTAGTGGACTCTGAGAAGCAAGCTAGTTATATGATCTGCACATGCACAAAGCTAACTGTACTAATGTAACCTAATGTAGCTTGATATAACCCTGGAGTAGATAAAAAAAAATGGAACTGGCTTTCCCATGGAAGACTTCTTGCTGTATGCCAATCTGTGTGCTTGCCTCCTTATTTGCTCTCCTATTAAACTTTACAGTTTCACTTTCTGTGATTTCATTTACCTGCAGTACAAAATTATTAAATGAAAAATTCCAGAAATAAGCAATTTGTAAGTTTCAAATTATATGCTGTTCTGAGTAGTATGGTGGATAAAATGTTTTACCACCCCACCCAGGATGTGAACCTCCTTTGTCCAGTGTGACCATACTGTATATGCTACCCAACCATTAGTCTCTTAGAAACTGTCTTAGTTATCAGATCAACAGTTGCAGTATCTAAGAATAATAATAATAGTAATGCTGGCAATTTTATTAAGGTATATTATTATAATTGTTCTACATTATTAATTATTATTATTAATATCTTACTGTACTTCATTTATAAATTAAATTTTACCATAGATATGTATGTATAGGGAAAAATAACTTCATAGAGTTCAATGTTTTACATGGTTTCAGGTATCTATGGGGGAGCTTGGAACATAGCCCCATAGGCTAAGGTAGGACAAAAATATATAGTTTCAAGCTGGAGGATGGCTTGTGGGGGTCTGCTCCCAAAAGTGCCTAGATGCTGGAGGCTTTTCATGTTAAAAGAAATCTGGATTTATGTTAAGGGCAATGAGGCTGGTATGGATTGTGAAACAGGAAAGTAAAAGCTCCTTCAGCCAGTGTGGGGCATGGTTTAGAGATCTGAGAAAGACACAAGTATGGACCAATGCAATGACTGATGGTGGAGATGGATGAAAAGGATAAAGGGCATGTGGGGATCTGTTCTTATTGACCCTAAGGGATGAGACACTAGAAAAGTGTTCCAAAAAGGCACCACAGTGACCTTCCTGAAGGAGTCTGAACTGTGGCCAAGTCTTATTTGAAGTAATCTTTCTGACTATCTCTTCTCACTAAAATAAGTAAATAAGTAAATGGTTGATTTTAGGATAATGTCAGGGTATTCTTTTATGCCTCTGCACTCTATGGAAGGGTATGGTATGTAACTTTTATTTAGGCATAAGAATATAAATTCAAAATTCTGTTCCTGACATGTCTGACTAGTTAACAAAGGTCTTGGGTCTGCATCTTCGTGTCTGTAAAACTTTTCAGGTGATAATTATTTCTGCCAACAAGAAAAGGATGAGGTTCAATTCAATAAAAATTCATTGCACACTTAATTAGGTTGGAGGTACTGAATGATATTCAGAAACAAAATTATGAAACTCATTGTGTGATCCTTCTGCATTTCCTATTACATTTACATACATTTTCCATACTGTTTAGCTTAGGAAAATAGTCACCCTCAACATTAAGCCCATAAATCTAATTAATGCTGCTGAGTGCTGGCCAAACCTCCCATGAGAGTTTTCAATTTTATTAACTAAGATGACCACTACTTATGTATCTTTAGACTTTTCTGTAAGTTGCTTTTCTACCTAATGAACCTACGGCACCTTTCCATTCATTAATGAACCTGATGGGCACCCTGGCGTATCATTTCTGATTTCTCTTTCATGTCTCAGATTCCATATCACATTCTCAGGAAGACACACCTGGTTCCCGTGCAGAGAGTCCCTCCTGGCATAGGTTTGTAGAGTACCCTGGACATTTCTAGACAACATTTGTCACAGTCCTAGCACAAAGACTTGAGTACAATTGGTGATCTAAAGACACCTGTTGATGAATGAATAAGTGAACAATAGCCAACTGTAAACCCTAAAATTTTCTGTAACATTTTCCAATGTTGTTAAGGGCAAGGATTTTAACTGGACACTAGTAATTGGAAAGAGCTGTTACCATGTCTTACTGAGCAAAAAATTTGTTAATACTGGACAGGAAACACTTAGTAGGTAAAAATAAACAAGTGTAAGAACTGGACATTTAGCTGAGGACAACACAAAAGAGCCCATGAAGATATGGGTTAAAAAAAAAAAAACACCTCTTCCTAGTCTCTGTACTATCTAACAGGTGGAAGAAATGAATATTAATTTAATTAAGTAGATGAAAATCCAATGCAGGTAAGCATTGCAAGCATAAGAAAATAACAGTTTGGGATGAAACTAAAAGACATATTTTAGTATACTTCAGTGTTCTCATAATAAATAATTACATGGTGCATATATTTGTAAGAGCTGGTTGAGGAAATGCTCTGCAAATGATAAAAAGAAGAGTTCATTACATAGCTAAGCCCCCTCCCCTAAAATAAAAACAGGATCCAGGAACACCATGACAAGTGGAAAGCAGGGTGTGCCTATGGGTCACTGTGGCTCTGCAAATCTAGGATATCACACTAACTGTCACTATCTGTCTCCTATGATTTTATCAGTCTCTACAAACTTGAACTCTTCACTCACATATATTTTGACACTTTAAAAAATTAAATTAAGGTATATATAGTCAAGTCATTTAATCTTTGTCAAAATTTCCAAGATAATCTCTCCCAAAGGCTCTCAGTCTTATTGGAACACTCCTAGAAATGCCTCCCTTCAACTTCTTGAAAACAACAGTTGTGGATTAAGAACCAGTAGTTCCCAAGAGCCAATAATGTAAGTGGTTCCAAGATTCATAACTAAGATGATACATTGTCCCAGTGCTCTGGGTTTGTAATTGAAGCTTCTTCCAATTTCTTCCATTGTTAACATTTAGAAAAGTTACAGACACATGGGGGAAGAATCAGCCTGTAACCTCCAGGAGGGCCAATGGAAAATGTGACCAACTTTTATGTCTTTTTCCCTCCATCCTGAGGAATGGCTTCTGGACATTTGGGTCAGTGTGAGGGGAATGCAGGACATGACCCCACCCTCCCTGGAGAGTCAGTCATGGTAATTTATGTAGATACCACTATAAATGACACTTTCATGTAATCTGTAGCTCCAACCTCAGACACTTATTCTTTTCAGAGACAAAAAAGTGTTCCACTGGGGATAGCAGGAACTTAAAGCAGAATGATTAAAAACTTGGGTCTTCCCTGGCTCCAGGCAAGAATTAGCCACAGTCACCCACTAAGCAGACTTCTGGCCTTCCTTTCCAAGCTCAGAGAAGCATTTCATACTCTGGTTTCAGTAAACAAAGACATTATCTACATCTATTCAGCAGGCACTGCAGACACCCCCCAAACATATAACAATCTCACAAGTGGCCAGCACAATGTTCTGGATGAAGGGGTGAGAGCGACATAGTGCAGGGAAGGCAGAGAGAAGAAAAGGGAAAGATCCAGAAGGTTCTTCTGAAAAAGAAGGATTAATAAAGCCACACATTTGTATGGCTTATGAAAACAGATTTAAAATCATATAATTAGATATTTCTAATAAATTGTCAGAGTCCTTCCATACTAAGTTCATTTTTCAATTTGTACTGTTGTATAATTTTCTTTAATGAGACTTTAAACAGTGTTATTGTCATTAATTGCTTTTATTAGTCACTATAAACTCTGTTCTACAAAGGACTGTTTTTGATTTCTCTAAATCCTATTTCTAATGAAAATCATCAGATGTCATGTACAAGACCCCTCTCCTTCATGCCCTGAAGTTTAGCAGTATCATAACTCAACCCAAGGAAGAGGACCTTTTCCTCAATCCTGTCCTCCTGCCACTGTCCCACATTGACTTTCCAGTGACCCAGGCCCTCTCAGACTCTTCTATGTGACTGCATTCCTTCTTACCAAATCCTTCCTAAGGTCACTCCTCAGTATGGAGTTTAAGGTCATCCAGACTAGCTCAATCTTCCTTTCCTCTTTTTCCATCCTCTCCTCTCTGATTATAAAACATTTCTCATTTCCAAGTCAGGCCCACCTACTCAGTCCTCAGCTATCCTCTTGGAACATCAGTCTCTCTCTTTGTAATTCTCTATCACATAACTGACCTCCCTAACAACAAATCACACACATCCCGTATTACATGCATTCCCTGAACAATAACTATCTGTCAAGATTCAGTTTTTTGGATGAGTTACCTCCTCTCCAAAGCCTAATCTGACTCTCCTCTGTATTGGTCACCCCTGCTCAGGGTACTGGTCCCAGTCCTCATCCCTACTAGAGGAGATGAGACCAGATCATGTCTTGGTCTGTCTCCCACCTAAACTGCTTGCTCCTGGAGAAGAAAGTCAACAGTTGCTACCTGTGGGCCCCCAGTGAGTAAAACATATATGTGACACTGGCACAACTTTAAGAGATGAAGTAAACCATTATCCTGGGTTTGGGAAGAGGAGAAAGCCAAAGCTCAGAGATATTAAATGACTGTAGTTATTAATATGTATTTTATGCTTGAAATTTGCTAAAACTTGAGTAGATCTTAAATTACCCCCCCAGTGATAACTGCAGTGATATATGTGTTAACCAACCTGACTGTGGTGGTAAGTTCATGTATGTATATGAAATAAAATACTCAGGGTATATCTCATTGGCAGAGTGCACGCTTAGCACATGTGATGTCTTCAGTTACATTTCCAGCACCAAACCCATCCCAAATACTTAGGTTGACAAGCATCCTTGACTAGGTCCTGATTTTAAGGAAGGAAAGGCTTTAAGTGATTAACTGTCAGTTATAATTAGGGTAAGGCAATTCTCTTCCATTCCTGATTTATTCACACTTCTCACCATGGATAGATATTGTGTTTTATAGAATTATTTTTCAGCATTTATTAAGATACAATATAATTATTTGTTTTATCCTCTTTAATATTTCAGCATGGTGAGTTAATTATTCATACAGAGAAATATATATATATATATATGTGTATATTTTAATGATCATGATCTACAAAAAGCATTACCAAATGCAATTTACCAATGATTTTTATTCAAGTTCATTTATGGGTCTAGTCTGTTCATTATTGTTTTAGTCAAGTTTTGGTGCTGTGACTAAAGACCTGACAAGGAAAATTTTAGAGGAGAATAAGTTTATTTGGGGACTTGCAGTTTCAGAGTTCTTAGTCCATAGACAGCCATTTCTCAGGACTGGAGGTGAGGCAGAACATTATGGCAGAGAGTGTGGTGGAGGGAAGTGGCTCACATGATGATCAGGAAGAAGAGAGAGACTAGGTTCAGCTCAACAAATATATACCCCCAATGACGCACCTCCTCATCCACATTCCACCTGCCTACAGTTACCACCCAGTTAATCATCATTAGGGGATTAATTCATTGATTGGTTTAAGGCTCTCATAATCAAATCAGTTCTCCTCTGAATAGTCTTGCATTGTCTCACACATGAGCTTCTGGGGAACACCTAATATCTAAACAATAACTATTACCACTCTTATATTTTAACTTTCCAGTTTTAGAATAAAAATATTTGCTTTTTAAAATTAATAAAATTGCATTCTATATTTTTTCTATTCTCCTAAAAGAATTTATGCAAGAAGACATTTGTAGAAATCACTAGATGTGGTATTTTCCTTTTGCTAATGTATTCATTACTAATTTTTTCAGTACTATTCTTGATTTCTAGTTTTTCTTGGGTTTATATTCACAGTTAATATTTTCATAAGAATCTGTATATTTTGTCTTTTTTATTTAAAAGCATGGATTTGTTAATACTCTTCTGGTCTTCTTAATTTGTCAGTACTCATGTTCCTTTTCCCCGTGGTAATCATTCATATCATTTGTGACTTCTTTTTCCTTAAATATTACTATTATCAGTTTGTCAGTTTTATTAGATATTATCTTTGTTACTTTATTTTTTATTTTTTGTTCTATTTAGTTGTACATGACTGTAGAATGCATTTATGCATTTTGTTAGATCATACATAAATGGAGTGAAATCTCTCATTTTTAGAATTTTATTTTATTTTTGCTCTTTATTAATTTTCTTTTATATTCTTTGAGTTTGTTCTTTTCCTATGTTTAAATGCAGTGCTAAACACTAATTTTCAGTCAATATTTTTCTAACATATATATTTATGTGTATAATTTTTTCTGTAAGTAGCAGTTATCCTACACCCAAAGAGTTTATATAAACAGTATTTCTATTGTCATTAATTTTTTTTTGTGGTCTGTTCTTTGACTTATGGGTGGTTTAGAAACATGGGAAGGTCTTTTTATCTTTTTGTCTATTGTTTCCAGCTTAATTGAATTATAATCATAGAAAATTTTTAAAATACATGGACACTATTTAGAACTTTTTACATGCTCAGTTTTCTTACATATTTTGTGTAAATTTTCTGTATACTTACTGACTTTTGTGTGTTTAATCTATCAGTTACTAAAAGAGCTGTCTTAAGTCATATATTTTGAATCTAAATTGTTAGTTAAATACAAGTTTAGAATCATTTCTTCTGAATGAATTGAATATTTTGTCATTGAATAGTGATAACACTGTCTTTTGTAAAGTTTTTCTTTTATATTTTGTCTAATTTCAATATAACTGTTCCAATTTCCTTCTAATTATTATTTCTCTGGATTTTTTTCAACCTAGCTATAACTTGTTTTTTTAATACATAGTGTATAGAGTTGTTCCTCTTCATCTATGTAGCTATTCCAAGAACCCAAGGGGATGCCTGAAACCACAGAGTACCTAACCCTATGCATAACTACTTTTTCTATACATACATACTTATGTATAGAATTTATTTTATAAATTAGATAGAGTAAATGATTAATAACAATGACATAATGAATTATAACAATTGTAATGATTGCCTGTAATAAAATTTAGGTGAGTGTGATCTCTTTCTGAAATTTTCCATTTAATGTTTCCAGATTCCAGATGACTGCTGATAACTGAAACGGCAGAAAGGAAAACCACAGTAAAGAGGTGGTGGGGGGGGCTACTGTAGCTGGACTGGTATTTCAGTGGAGTCTTACAGTACAGTTTGTGGTGATTCCTGACATATTTGAATACATTTCCATCACTCTATTATATGTTGTGTCTGCTCTCTGTTTTGTTAGACTTCTCCCTCCACTTAACCTAGTTACTGGCTGAGTTTTGTTTTTCTCATTCTGTTTGTCTCTCTACTGATTTGGAGATTATGTACTCTATTTTCTTTTACTAGTCTCTATAGAAATGTTAACACACACAATTAAGTTTAAAAATCTAGAACTAATTCAATTTAATACTAGGTTTTGAAAGGTCAAAAAATCTCGGTCTCTATCCCCAGACCACCCCTCTCATTCTCTCTCACAGAAGTAATTAGGAAACCATCAGAAATTGTGTCTTTCTTACATCCTAAAATCTTTTCTTCTTCCTGGTTTCCACACAGCTCCAAGAGTACAGGCCAATACCATTGGTGGCCTTGTTTCTCTTGAACATGGTCCTTTCTGCCTTGTGCTGTTGGTTACTAATAACCGTAGTCACATGCAGGCACCGTCACCTGTTGCTCCCATTATCAGAGATACTTTCTAGCAGTAGTGGTTGTTGTATTTCCCTCATCTGATGGCAGACCCCTTTGTCTGTGTTCATCTTCCAGTTTGGCTGCTTGGCTCATGTACATATAAAATGGGGTGGACATCTGTTTGATTTCCCTGTATTACATGAATCTCTCTAGAATTTGATCATTTTTGTGAGCCTCTGGCCAGCTAGGTTGTCCTCTATGAATTACAGTGGTTCTGAAAGACAGGGGTCTATATTCCACTCCCTCCACTCAGTTGCCTCCTCTTTTCCTCTTTTGCCACTGCCCTACATCCTGGACCACAGCCAGGCCTGTGCACCTCCCTATGCAGCTGCTCTTCCTTCTCCTCCTTCCATTACAGAAACTTCAGAACTTTGTCTCAAACCTCTAACTTATAAACAAGATCTTCTCTGTGGAAACATCCTCCTAGTCATCAGAGGTTGGGGGAATTCATCAGGTACAGTAGGAATCCTTGGTATACGTGTCTTTTAAGAGTTATATTTATGTGGCTGGCAATATAGCTCAGTTGGTAGAGTGTTAACCTAGCATGCACAAGGCCCTGGGTTCAATCCCCAACACCACAAAAAAAAATGGTTACATTTGCAATTCCAGATAGCCAGTATTTAGAAGCAACATGAGCAGAAAGGAAGAGACAATGAAGCTGAACACATAATCTGAAGCTAATGGAACAATTCTTTGCCAAAAATTACCATAGAATTTTCTCATTTTTCCTGCAAATGGCAGTGCAGGCTGGAAGAGGCAGTATAATAATGTTTTCATCTCCATCCCGCAGCTCTTCTGCAAAGAATGGCAGCTGACCTGCTCCCATATGCTCAAAACCATTGCCACTGTGCTCAAGAGCAATTAGTGGGTTTGGGGCTTATGCCTGTAGTTAGAACTGACTAACTGGAATTATTCCTTTCCATGCTTTTCATCCTTTGTTGGTGGAAAGTAAATATTTCATGGAGTTTTTGGTGGCTTTTACTTTGTTTAGGATTTTGATGTTTTATTTCCATGGTGGGTTTCTTGTTTATAGGTTGGCACAGATCTCAAAATATTATTGACCTCCTAACCATTTTAAAGTGTTCTGGGTAGGCTGCTGTGAACATGGAAGTGGATATATTCTAAAATAAAACTTTTATATTTATGTGTTTGTGTTTTAGCTATGACTACTGCATTGGTCTGATAACTTTAGTTTTTCTTTTTTAAGTCTATATTTGACTTCAGTGTTCCCATAAAATAAATGATTGATTTTTTCGATGCTTTTCCCATGTGACTCTTTCCAGTAGTTTTCCCTCCCAAATTGCTTGAGTAGTAGCTGTCATGATTCTTGTCATTATGTCGGAATGATTTAATTAGTGCCTGAGTTGTGCAGGTGTTGCTCTTGGAAGATCATTTTTCAGACTGACATCTTCCTAAGCATTTATTAAATAATTAGACCTCAAACCTCTTTTCCATCAAGGGCTCTCAAAAGTACTATCAGATATTCAGAGCTTTAGAGACATAACACAGGCACTATTATAAGTACCAGAACCCTGTTAAGCAAAGCTCAAGAACTTTGAATGAGGACAGGTGAGAGTCAAGAGTTTTCTGTCCCTGGGGAATGTTCCTCCAATATCATTGTCAAGAGCTTGCATAACATGATTAATCAAGGAGGGATTTTGATTGACATTGGATGTCATTCTAGCATCCCAAGGTGCAGAATCACTAGGGGAATGTCACTTAATTTATGGGAAATGTGTGATCCTCCTTTTAACCTGCAGTCATGGTGCAAAATGTGTTTCTTCTGCATTTGGCAATTGGGAGGTGTAATAGTAAAGTGCATAAAAATTAGCACTACATTTAAATATGTTGGTTAAATATGCAATAAAAAATCAAAGCATCCCTCTTTCACTTACATGTACTTGATTTATGAGGAGGGTAGTAATGAAAATGTAAACACTTCAGTGATTCCAAGATCCTCTCCTTTGTGCAGAGCTTGGCAGACAAGTAAAGGAATTATTCTATTGTGCAACTGAGGCATGAATGAGATCAGAAAATCTGAACATCTCAAGACATTTCCAGGAAAGTTCCTTCTGCTGCCCAAGGTACACACCACTATGGTTGCCTTTGGTTTCACTTTCCCTTCTCGTTTACATCTCCAAACCTCCAATTCCTTATCTATGAAAGGGAATTGATGTGCATTTAATGGGGCCATCATGACAATGACATTATGTGTGCACATCTGTGTGTATGCATAAAGATAAACATAGATCTTTTTGCTGAGGTCCAGAACCGGTCCCTTCATTTTAAAATCACCTCCAGAGAAATTGCACCAACATCTGATTGATTCCATTATTGTACCATGATCATTTGGGAGTCTTATTGAGATAGTATTCACTTCCCTGTGCTTAGGAGCCCACAATGCCTAGAGCACTGGGTGTTTATGGCCCCTGATTGGTGAACTCTGTCCCACTTCTCCTTGGATCCCCTTATTCTGTGATGAACAATCTCTCACTTAGGTCAGACATCTCCTTACTTTCCCTCATTCCACACCCCTGTCTTTGTTGCTGGAATCCCCTGCCTCTGCATGGAGCCCATTTCTTTTCCCTTTCATCTTTCCTAGCTCTTCTCCTCAATTCTCCTAAGACCAGCTCAAGTCCTTCCTATTCATTGAAGCCTTGACCATGCAATCCTTTAGACCCTCCATGATGTCTTCTTTCTCCAAATGATTGCAGCAAATCAGAGCAATTGTGGTGGAATCTAGCCTCTGTTTATGTACTTCTCTGTAACATTTGCTATCTATCTCTTGAGTATTATGAATTGGCTGCATATTTTCCAAGTAGAAGAACTTTTACCCTTTGGTGTGGAATTCACAGTGTCTATTCCTGTGCTTAACATCAGTAGGCATTGACAGTTGACCATTTTGGACAGGGAGCTCCTTGTAGAACCTTCTTGTGATATGTTAATACAAGCCAGTTACGCAGAAGTTTAACAACCAGTTAAAATCTCTTCATTTTAAAAATGTTTATACAATGTAGTAGATTTTTTCATAATGCTGATGAGGGTAACCAACATATTTATCATCATAGTAACTAGCATTGTTGAGCATCAGGCATGATCCAGGCACTGTGTCAAGCTAATCCATGTATTTTCTCTTTGAAGACTCACTACAGCCCCACTCACTATGTACCTGAGGAAACTGAGGCTTAGAGAGTTTGGTTTCCATGTCTCCAACCTGTGAGGGATGATGGAACTTAAACTCAGAACAGCTAGCTCTAAGGCTAATGCCATACTTTGGGTACAGCCTGGAAGTAGAATTTTCCTTCCCATCTCCCTTGTACTTTGGGCTTATAACACTTGTAAGGGTAGAGGAAACAGAGAAATGGTAAGAGCCAGGCATCTGGTATGTCAGATATCAGGAGGAAGCATGACATTTTCCTCCTAATTGTGAGTGATAGGAATAGGAAACATAATGTTTAGAGGTTTGTCAAGAAATAATCATTTTTATTCTTAATTTTCCCCAAATATAAAGAAATGGTAAAAATGTTGGGAATTTAAAAATTGAATGTAGGATGTTAATATGAGAACGTTTATCATGTTCAATGACCTTGTTGAGCTTGTTTCGTTTGTATGACTTTCACTTTATTTGAAAGCATTGACTCTCAGACTTCAGCATAGATTTGCTGTGTTTGGTACTGAAGAGGTATTGTAGAGGAAGGCCATGCAAGATCTATGCATATTTTTCCTTTGGCATTGTGAATCAAAGAAAAGTCATATTGCAATTAAACCATTGTAATACTTTGTTTACATTAAGCAATGCATATGTGCTCAGGTCAAGGTATAGTGGAGATGAGATGCTGCAATTTCTTGCCAGTGCTTAATATGTAGATGAAAATATTTCTTTAAGTCAGTCTCCCAATTGTACAAACTTTAAGAATCAAACTAAAATATTCTAGGGTAAAGGCAAAGTTTAAAGTGGCCAAGATTCTTTAAAGCTTGTTAGCTTTTGTGCATGTGTATTTTTTTGTGTTTAGAGTTTTCTTTTCATAGTGAAATATTTCACTGATTGTCATAGGAATGCTAATAAAAATAGTAACCTTTTAAAAATATTTTTTTGGTGCTTACTCTGGCAGAAAACTAAAAAATATTTTTTGTTTATAGCACAGTTAAGTACTTTGAAAGACTTCAATAACAATGATTTAATGGAAAAATTAATACATCATTATGCTCTTAAATCCAGGTGAGTTGAGGGAGAAGTAGGATGGAGGGACATGGATATGGAAATGGGTATGGATATCAGTACATCTACAAAATGGGATTTTTTGGGGGGATATAATTTTTCTTCATTTCAGCATTCTGAATGCATGGCACACAATTTCTTTAGCTTGTTTTGGTAAACCCCAAAAGCTGTTTCTTCAGTACATACCCTACTAATCTAAGAAACTGCCTAAATGAATCTTAAGTGGATATAATGAAAAAAGGGCTGCCTGACTTCTTTATAAAGACAACATGTGTGCAACAACCAAGGATTCCTAAAAGTTTTTGTTTGGGAAGCAGTACAAACTACAATAGCCTCTGCTGTCTCCCATGATGAATTTTTATAATATTTTACAATAGCTAACTTAACTTGAGTGCACAATTCTAATGAAAGAAGTTGTAGGGAAAAAGGGAGAGCTGAAACAGGTGTAAATATTTGATGTCTTCATAGACCTGACAAACTGCTGTACTTTCCTAAACTCATACAAAACAAAAGTGAAGAAGTATAATGCAGAAAACTAAATTATACATAAAATCATTAAACCTCACCTTTCACTTCTTTTTAGATGCTTTTAGTTGTAAATGGACACACTACCTTTATTGTTTATTTTTATATGGTGCTGAGGATCAAACCCAGTGCCTCACACGTGCTAGGCAAGTGCTCTACCACTGAGCTGCAACCCCAGCCCACACTTCACTTCTGTTTGAGGGATTGCTCCCATTGTCAGTGAGAGCAGAGGCAAAATAAAAAATAAATAAGTAAATGAAAGACCTGGTGGCATTATACATTTTGATCAGAATGTAATTACTTAGCAGTTTGTTCAAAGTTCTTGGGGACATGAAAAATGTCATCCAGCTGCTGGAATTAAGAAATGGCCATGACACACAGCGTCCTTGTGAATTCAGAATCTAACCCTCGCATGTGTGGGTGCAGGACCTAGAAGGGGGTCACCACTGGTACCAATGTATTAATCTGCATAACCCCATCATCCCCAAACTCTCCTGTTGAAATATTTACTTTTCTTCTTGACCTGTTTTTACACCAGAAATGTATCTATGGACATAAACCATGGCGTTTACTTCTTTTATGAAGTGGTTTTTTAACTGCCTCTTTGAAAGTGTGCTTGACTTGATAAACTCTTTAGCAGGGTCGCAAAATCCCCCTTTTCTAAGATCATATATCCTGGAAAATGTTCTCATGATGGCACCAGCCAGTGATTCTTAAGCAGTAAGTGTCTGTGATGAGGGAGTAGTTGAGCAGCAAGGCTGACACTACTTTGGGCTGTCCCGAAAGTTTGGATGAGTAATAAATTGAGAATCAGCGATGACTTTGGCCTCAGCCTTTTCAGCAACTCCATCCTTTCTCAAGAGATGCAGGAAGCATTCAGAAACCTTGGAAATGGGTGTCAGATCCCAATCACTCAGTTAGAGGGGGAGTAGGGAAAGAAAGGCACATAAGGGTCATCTAGGAGAGTCTGTCTGAGTGATGTTCACAGATGTGTTTAGGGAAGATTCTCCTAACATATTAAGTATTGATACAGTGACTCCCAATATTGATTCAATATTGAGTGTTCAATGTTAATTACTATTAAATTTAGATCTAATTATCAGACTTTACATATTTTTGTAGTGTAGTGTTTTTAACCAAATAAAAATTATTCTTTTGGGATCTAAGGCTTGGGGAATCTTAGACATCACACCAAAGCACACCATAAAAGGAAAAAAATCAGGTAATCGGACTTCATCAAAATGTAAAACTTTTGCTCTGTGAAAGATACCACTAAAATAATGAAAAAAACAAAACTACATGTTGGGGAAAAAATGGTAACCTACACATCTGACAAAGGACTTGTATCCTGACAATAAAAAGAACTCACAAAACTTTATGAAAAATATCAATCCAATTAGAAAAAGGCAAAGACATGAAAGATGCTTCACCAAAGAGGCTGCATGTGTGAAAAATAAACACAGGAGAAGATCATCAACATGATACCCCATTGTAAAAACACAAATTAATGAGATATCATCGTACACATATCATAGACTAGAGGAGACTATGTCCAGGCCTATAGAGCGACATTAGGAAGAAGCATTTTGTCAGCAGCTTTACCCAAACACAACATTATACACAACTGTCATACATCACATATACACATACACACTCTCACACATGAAAATGAAAATGAAAATGAAAATGAAAAATAGGGTCAATACCAAATGCTGATGAGGATATGGAGAAACTGCATCTGTCAAAAACTGATGGTGAAAATGTAAAATGGTACAGTCTGTCTGGAAAACAGTTTGGCAGTTTTAGAAAATTAAACAGATTTACCATGTGACCCTGCAGAATCACCTCTGGGCATTTATCCCAGAGAAATGAAAACTTCCATCCCCACAAAGCCTTATAAATTAATATCTGTAATAATGTTCTTGTAATAGTCAAAATGTGGAAACAGTTCAATTGTTCTTCAGTGTGGAAATGGGTAAACAAACTGTTATATATCCAACCATGGTATATTTACTTAGTCATAAAAAGGAATGAACTATTGATACATACAATAACTTGGATAGATCTAAAGGTCACTGTTCTGTGGGAAAAGGGCAAATACTTCATGATTCCATCTAGAGAACATTCTAGAAATGTTATAGAAATTATAGAGATGAAGAGTAGACTTGTGGATGCTGGGAATTAAGAGTGATTAGGTGACTATGAAGAGATTTCACAAGGAATTTCTTTGTGGTAATGGACAATGTATTTGCTTGGGGTGGCAGCTACACAAACATGACATAAAACTGCATAGAGTTACACAGAGGTTGTGCCAGTTTCAATTTCCTGGTTTTTATATTGTCCTTTGGTGAGAAATACATGAGACCTCTCCATATTGTCTTCACAACTTCCTATTAATCTGTATTTACTTAAAAATTTAAAGTTATCATTTGGTATAATTTAAATTTTTTAGAGTTGTTAGTTACAACACGATGTCTTAACTCACTGGTACTAATAGCTATTCATTAACATTAATTTTAAAATATACTGGGGTCTCTTTTCATGAACTTAAGCTATAATGAGAGAGTGTAGGATTCATATCAGTGAAGATGATCTTTTGGAGAAATTTTAGGTAAAGCACTTACCACTGTATTTGGAACACAGCAAGTCAGCTGTACTTGTGCTATTATTAATGTTACCTCTTGTTTTTATTGAATGTTCTAAGATGGTACTTTTAATAATATGAAGCATCATAGTTTTAGTTCAATCTCAAACCTCGTAGTTAAATAAAAAAATTGAACACTGTGCCCCGATATTTTAATCTAATATCTAGAAACTTGAATTAGGGCCAACTCTTCACTTTTTAAAAAACAGCAGCAAATTCTAAATACAACTTTGGCTACTTCCTTTTAGCATCTGACCTTGGTTCACTTAAACTAATTATAATCCTTTCAGCAAATTGTGATTCAGAAGGGAAAGAAAAAACCTATACTATAGAACATTGGAGGAATTTTTAAAATTATGAGTACATTGCCACCCATCTAAAAAGTGCCTTTTTAGTATTGGTGGCTCAAACTTGATGGTAATTTATTCAAAACTAGATATGAGTACATAATTTCTAAATTTTTTTCAGACACAGGATCAAAAATATTAAATTTAAATGCATTTATGATATATGGGTCTTTTGATTTATACATTTAAATATATATATATATATGTATATATATATGTCTTACACTAATAGTGACAGTTGTTCCCCATGTGATCAGGTCAATGCCAGGTGCTAAGGGTGCTATGTTCACAGAGGTCAAGCTCCTCCCCTTTTGTAACTTATAATCTAGGAAGGATGTAAATATTTGTGGCTAATTCTCTGTGCATTTCCATGAATGTACATGTTATGCTACTATAATAATATGACAGTTCTGTGTCTATGTGCACTAACTCTACTTGTTCTTTTCACTGATGTTTATTCATTAGTTTTAACATAGAAAGCACTCCTGTTGGATCATTTAAATATTACCTATCCTATCATGAAAACTGAAAGACAAATGCAGTAACTTCCCCATGACCACAGTTATAAATTGGTCAGAGCTGAGATTTAAATTCACGTCTTCTGGTCCTAGGTGCCTTCAGCCCCCTGTCGTGAGCAGAGGTGGATGGAGGATGCAGTTTTCCCCAAGAGTGAGAAGCAGCAATTGATAATGGACACAGCAGGTGATGGAGGGGAGGAGATCCCCTTACAAGGTATGGGCAGCGCTCACCTGTAGCATGAGAAGGGATCCCCTCCCCAGTTATCTTTCAGTCCTTGGGATTCATCAGTGAGCCTTAGTTTGTGTCTGTCATCTTTTCCATCTCTTTTACCCTGAGAAACCCAGTGATGCTTTGCCAGGTTCCAGCCCTAGCAGGAGTCCATGGGTTCCATACTGGTAAATGGGGCGCGGGGAGACAGCGTCGGCGATGGATGGAGAATGAAAGACACAGACTCTAGTTCTGGTGCAATCAATCCCACTTTATTCTGGGAAAGGCTGGGTTTATATATATTTTTCTTCAGGCTATAATGGCAGTCTTGTGGTTAATATTAAAGAAGTTTCCAAAGCATAGGCAGAAAAAACCAACCTTACAGATCATCCTTACCTAATCACAGTTGTTTTAAGAATATCTAACTACATTGATGAGCTAATACAATGTTTATTTCCTTAATATCTAAACTCTATGTGACCGAAGACTATTCTTACTATTCTCGCAGTTAAAGGAATAGACAAGTAATTTCATGTGACCATCTCTACTAGGTCCATCTGGTTAATATCTAAATTGCTGAGTTAAGGGTTACAGGAAGGCAGCAGTCCCCATGGTTATTGTGTACCAACGTTTATTATAGGGGTGACATATTCTTTGTAGGAAGGAAGGAATGTTGCAAAACCTTATTCTCTTACCTCACCACCACACATAAACAAAACCATCGTTAAAATTTAACCAACCTGTTGGAGACAAAGGCAGATCTATAATTATTTTCTCCAGAGACTTTCAGGGACTCATTGCATGGTTGCAAAATTATTTTTAATTTTGTTAGTAGTAAAGACCCATTGTTTTTCAGATTGTAGGTAATATTTTCTGGAATTTTTGTTGTATTCCCCTCATCCCATTAAGCAATCTGTTCAGACAGAAATGAGTAATATATTATCAGAAAAACACAGCAAAAAAAAAAAACACCGTGCTTCGGAGCAAAACATCTGGCAATTCCTTTTAGGATGAGCCTTTGCAATCATCCTACAGAGGATCTTTGTCAAGCATTGGATGGAATTCTGGACGCCCCTGTAGCTCCCCCTTTTTTATTTTGTAAAGTGAAGAGGCCTTCTTGAATTTTTACTTTCTTGACTAGTCTGAGGATTACTCAGAGGATGACTGGAAGACAAAGAATTAAAATTAAAATACATACTCCAATCAAGCCATATTGTAATATTGTATTTAGGAATGCACTATTAAATATAGTTTTTTTTATATTATGAAACATTTGGGAGGCCAAATGATCTGCTGGAACAACCGAGAGATGAGCCTGACTCAACATTTTTATTTGTAGTTGTAAAGCATTGATATCTGGTGCTATATTAGTATTATTCTAAACTCCTTTAAGGTGAGTTTTAACTTGTTCCCAATTAGTATTATTATCAACCTTTAAGGGAGTAATACAAATCCATTTATAGTTAGCATGACATCTAGTGGTCATTCTAGTTTGAATATTTTGAATCTCATTTCCCATAAAGAGAATAGCTTTTTCAAGAGCATTAATACTTATTTCTAATTTTACATCAATTTGTTCTTGTGCCGCTAAAGCCACAGAGACATTATGAGATAAATCATTTACGTGTGAAGCAGTATGAATTTCCTGTACAAGCGCTGTGGTCAAGAGAGCTATAGAAGTGATTATACTGATTAAAGCTGTTATTCCTAGGATCAAAGCTGCAACAAATCTTTTTGGTTTTAAAAATTCATTAACTGTTTTTAAAATTTCAACACCTGGGTCATCATACCAAGATTCTGTAAGATTAACTGGCAATCTAACATAATTAGGCTGATATACAATTAAAAACACCTTTAAATCTTTAGACATGGTTGAATTAATGCAATTAGTAAGAACACAATCATGGCAATAAATGTTATAAGCTTCCTTATTTTTAGTGATATTGAAATTATTTATGTTAGACATAAGAATAGCATGAGGAGCATTTATACAAGCACATACTGCAAAGTCATTAGGTTTACTTAACTTAGGTCTTTGTAATAATACTATATTAGTAGCTGCTAATAGTCTATACAAGTCAGGAAAGTAAGAAAATTTACCATTTATAAGGTCACTCTGATAGATGGGTGTTACCCATCCAGGAGTAAACCATCTATGAATAGGCTCATTGGTAAGAAAAGGGTTAAAATTAAAATGTACCGTTTTATTTCATCTTATCTTTAACCAAAGTTTATAATCAAAATCAGGAGAAGACACAGAATAATCTGTAATAGTAGTAGCAGAGTCTTGTGACTTAAACTGTACTGCAGTATGATGAAAACCACATTCAAACCATTTTGGGAAATCTGTTTCTAAATTGAGTAGATTCCAAGAACTGTCTTTACGACTGTAAAAGTCGTCAAACAGTTTAAAAGGAGGCGGTAAAGCCACTGAAATATTTGTATCATTATAATTAGCATATCCAAGTGAGGTTATCTCTAGGGACCATATATCTCTTTCATTGCCTTCTTCTCCTGGAGAATCAGTAATGTAAGTCCTATAACTTAAAGGGAGACATCCCAATGGCACATGTAGATTATCTGTACTAAAGCACATTGGTGTCTCTTCAGTAATTCCATGAAATGTAATTGTAAATGCTATTTTATATAGTATTAAAGAATCTGAAATCCCTCCAAGTAATTGAGGCTCATTAGTAAATACTTTAATATTAGATCTGCTCCAAGTAGTTGGATGCAGTAAGGGAGGATTTGGAAAATAGGTCCAGTAAGCTTTCCCTTCATACAATGCTTCCAGGATTGGAATTTGATACTGATGTTTTGTTTTTATTGAATCTACTTTTTTTCTGTTATCTTTGTCTGATGTTGTTATTGCTAGTTTTCCATTTATTATAATGATACAAATTTTCCTTTGCAAGTAAACCTAGGCAAACATACAATATTTTAAAAATATATTTTAACTGTGCATGGACACAATATCTTTAATTATTTTATGTGGTGCTGAAAATTAAAACCAGTGCCTCACACATACTAGGTGAGTGCTCTACCTCTAAGCCACAGTCCCAGTCCACAATAGTTTATAAATCATAAAATAACTCACAGGAAATTGGCTGGGTTAAATTTGTAAAGACCTTGTGAATTGCATTGGATGCCTCCTGTCATTGTGACTTGGCTCCAGGAATTCATCTTTCCTTTGTCCCTGCAGCTACCTGTACCTCCCAAACCCATTGCATATTGAGATGAATTGCAGTTTCTAAAGAGTACATTCAAATCACTGAGGCATTCCATCCAAGGACTACAATAAGATTATGTATCTGTCTTGATTGGTGAGTTCATTCAGTGTTCCCAAGGCAGGCTGTCCCTTCCTCTGTTTCTATGGATGAGTGATCCTGTCATGGAAACTTTCACTGTGCCAGAACTCTGCTCTTTGGCTTAGTTTAGAATCATCTCTTCATACATATTGACTCTGGCTGAATGTCAAGGCTAATGCTAAGACTTTCTTGATAAGCAGTCTGAGTAACTCTGAAGTGGTGGGAGCCACCACATTTAATATGAAAGAACATTTGGCTAAAAATCAGTCAAGAAAGAAGAGCCTCTGTGACTCCCCCATACCATTTAGTTATAATTTTTCAATAAAACTATTTGCTTTTACAAATACACGTTGGACTGGGGTGTAGCTCAGTGGTAGAGCAATTGTCTACCACACCTGTGAAGCCCTTGTCTTGATCTACAGCACGACAAAAAAAGAAATGAAAGTGAAAAGTAAGAGGAGACATTGAACTTTCTGACAGAGTAAAATGAGATGTAATTATTTTTCACTAAACTGTTTGAAAAGATAGTTCTAACCTTGTTTCCTAAATTTTAAAATAATTCTCTATTGTAAATTTAACCTTTAATCATCACCACTTGGGTATTGTAGTAAGACTCTGGGAATTGTACTAGAGATTTTATAAATTAATACATGTCAAAAATAATATCACAAATCACACATTAAAATTCTTTTTTCTGCTACACTATTCATATCCAAGACTGTCATCTCTATATAAGTATCCTTATCCTTTCAATCACATTTGATAGAGCTTATGTGCTCTGATTTCTGAGGTGAGGAATTTTAAAATCCATAGTTCTCCAAGGAGCACCACCAAAAGGAAAATATTTGCTTTTTTTTAATTAACAGAGGGTCAAGAATAAAACATACACCAGGGGTGGAGGTGGGTATAGTTCAGTGGTACAGTGCAAGCCTAGCATGTGCAAGACTTTGCATTTAACCTCAACACCAAAAGAACAACTACCCCCAGTACTAAAAGAACACAGCAAGCAAATGTGTCTTGTCATCATATCTCAGGCTTTAGCATTAGAACAAGAGTCATCAGTAGTAGGCTTTATTAAGCACTAACTGCATACTGGTTGCATTGCACAGATTTAATCTCACAGTCCTTCCAGTGGTTATGTGATCTGTAGGGAGACTTGCTAGGTTTTCAAATAAGAAAGTGACAGGGGACCTGGCATGCTTTAAGGAGCTCACTGTGAGACAAGCATACCACTGGAAAGTGGTAGAGGGAACAGTTAGGAAGCCACTGCAATGGTGCAGGCAAGAGGTAAGTAAGACTTAACTTCTCTGGTTGCTCTCAGAAGGAAAGGAGAGGCTGGATTTTTTGCAGAAAACTCCATGTGCCTCTAACTGTTTTTGGGTTAATTTTCCCGAGGGAGGTGCTCTTCCTTGTCTCTGAAGACCTGAGTGCCTCTAATGCTGACTAACTGACAATTTGGTTTCAAGTCAGAATCAAAGGTGGAGGAAACTACAGTTTTCCAGCAGTGCTAACATCCCAAACTCTCACAGTATCTACATCAGAGGGGAAGTGAAAATTGCGGTCGCTGAAATGTGGATGGCATTCCTGGAGGGAGGGCCTCAAATCAGCATGACTTGTCAAAATTACAAACCATTTGAATCAGATACTTTCAACTACCTTTAAAACAGTCTTTTTTTGTTTTTTGTTTGTGACAGGTCACTCATTAATATTACTATTTTGACACCCCATCTGAATATTTTGGCCTTGGAATTCCCAAGATAATACAGAGAGAACAGGGACAGATCCAAGTTCTAGAATCTTTTAAAGATGGATTGATCCCATTGATAAACAGGATAATAAAGAAATAGGCAAGAAGAAATCAAAAAAGTAAACTTTGACTTAATTTTAACTGAAAAATAAAAACACTACTATAAAACCCTTGCTGCCTAGCCCTCACTACCTATTCTCATTCAATAATAACCAGAGAGGACCCTTTGAGGAAAGACAAAGTCTGCAAATTTGAGTTTCAAATTAATGAAAATTCTCTTCAAGTAGAGCCCTTGAAAGCCCCCTTCTGGGTCAAATTTTAGGAAACCAAGGACTTCCCAAAACTCTAATCTGAAAACTTCATCACACCTATAGAAACCAGAGGCCTCCAGGCCTAAGAAGGCATCCCAGTTAACAGGGAGCCCCCGGCACTGCTGAGGGTTAGGGTTAGCAGCAAATGCAATTTCTTTAGAAAGTGGTTACCTTTCCCGAGGACAAACACTTCCCTAGAGCCCTCTGCAGGGCTCCTGTGACATCCTTGTTCCTGAGACTGTAGATGAGTGGGTTGAGCATGGGCATGAGGATAGTGTAGAAGTTGGACACAGCTTTGTCCCACTCAGGGTTGTGGTAAGAGTGGGGCAGCATGTCCATGTAATTGGTAGCCCCATAGAAGAGGCAGAACACCACCATGTGAGAGGAGCAGGTGGCCACTGCTTTGCATCACCCCTCCACCTCACTCAACCTGTAAACAGCAATGAGAATACTGGTGTATGAGGCTGAGATTACAGAGAAGGGGATGAGGAGCATCAGGATTCAGCAAATATACATGGCTGTCCCTTAGGCTGATGTGTCCCTGCAGGAGAGCTTCAGGAGGGCAGGGACCTCACAGAAATAAAGGTCTATTTCCCAAGAGGTGCAGAAGGGGAACTTCATGGTGACTGGGATGAGCAGGAAACCATCTGCAGACCCTCCCAGGCAGGCTTCCACCAGGATCAGCAGGCAGACACTGTGGTTCATCAGGACAGGGTATTGCGAGGGTTACAGATGGCTATAAAGTGGTCATAGGACAAGAGTCCTGGGAGGAAGAACTATGCCCCTGCTAAGGTCAGGTAGAGGAAGTGTTGGGAAGTGGTGCACCCTGCAAAGGAGATGGCCCTCTGGTTCTTTGCCTGGTCCAGCAGCATCTTGGGCACAATGGTGGAGGTGTACAAGAAGTTCATGAGGGAGAGCTGACTGAGCAGGAACTACATGGGGGGGGTGAAATGGGGGGGTCTATGCAGATGAGTAGGCTCATGGTGGTGTTGCTGACTATGGAGATCACAAAGACCAGGAGAATGAGGGCAAATAGAAGTCAGGGGAAGTGGCTGCCACTGAACAATCCCAAGAGGACAAAGTCAGAGTACAGGGAGACAGTGCCCCACTCCACAGTGCTGCAGGTTGCACAAAAGAGGAGAAACAAAGCTGGAAAATGCCTGGTTGTCTTATGGCATCACAATGTAATCCTTTAACAGATCAAGGTTTGTGGTTCTGAGCTCATGAAGCTTGGAAGAACAGCCTGAGGAGGTGTCACATCCCACCACAGCATCATCCACACAAGGACAGGACATGACCTTGCCTTGCTAACTTAAGGTTATGAAGCAGCAAGTCCATCTCCTTTTGTTTAAGGACATTCATCTCTCTCTCTTTCAAGCACAGTCCTAGCCTGGAGAAGAGCCATCCTGTTGATTAGGGTATAGTGGAGGGTGAGGCAGAGAGTGGCCCTGGCCTCCCCTTGTACCAGGCTCTGGTCTTTACACTGCAGAGTCAAAACCGCATGTCAACAGCACATGGTCTGCCTACAGGGAGACCACCACGATGACCTCACCTAATGTGCACCATTCTTGAATGTTTGCACTTTGTAAAATTTGATGCTTAACATATTTATCAGGCACTTGGTATTTCAAGGCAACGACCCTCTGATGAAATGTAAACCACAGACCTCTCAACTGTGAGAAGAAATCCAGAAATCAGCAGCAAAAAAACTGCCAAGGGGGAAGTAATGTTTAGGATCAGGGACTTTTATCTTACATTTTTTCCACAGAAATCTATGGATTATTAACACACAACTTACTAACCTGATGAAGTGAATAAATGCAATAATTAATTTGCAAGTTTTAATACAAAAAAATGGGAAAGCAAACTGATTTATATAATATTAGAAGTTATTATCTGCCAAGGTATCTGACTCTTAAATTTGAATTTAGATCACACACATACAGCCATTTCAGTTAAGTAATATTTTACCAAATATATGAGCACTATGGGTCACTTGGTCAGTTTATTTTGACATCAGAGAAACCTACATTGTGCAGCCTGGTGTCCAGAAGTCCCATGATGCTGTTGAACACCTGAAACATTACTTTAAAACTGAAGATGTGCTATAACTATACAGTAACTCCAGAGGTCTGGTGACTCATAAATATTAAATTATTTTCCCCCACACCTCATAAAATACTGGAGCACTTTCTACCCATGCCACAGAGAAAAAAAAGTGAGACTTAAAGAGAGTCAGAAACTCCTCAGGGCACAGGGCTCTGTGGGAGCAGATCAGTCTAACTGCTCTAGGTTGATTTTCATGGAGCCAGAGTTGACAGAGAGTGCCATGACTTAAACATGAATTAAACCAGTTAATTCATCAATACTTCACCCTGGGTAAGTCAAACCTTTAGGTTCTGAGTGAACCTAAAAGACTGTGCCAGACCTGGTCTCTTCTTGCACAGAGCACAGAGAGGAGAGACATGAAGAGCCCTTGCAGTGTGTGTGGCTGGGGTATCCTTCAAGAATGGCTTTGAGTAGAATCTGCAGGGTTTTGTCTTCTCTCTGGCTGGTGTCCAAGACAGAAGAAGAGGGCAGGATGGGAAGAGGACAGGGCAGTGGCAATGCAAGCTGGAAGCGAGGGCTGCACACATGAGGTCCAAGTAGGACCCTTTGTGCACTTTGCCACAGCCACCAAGAATGGATGTCAATCATGGAGAGTGAACCTCAGCTTGCCTCTACCGAGGAGACCACTCCATGTGCACTGTCCATGTGCAGCTTCCTCACTCCTGAGACAATTGCAGCTTCCCAGCAGAGCTCCTCTCCAGTTGTTTTCCTGTTGTATGCCCCTTTCTATTTTGTCTTCTTTCTCCCTGTGCTCAACCTCAGGGAAAATTAAAGGCAAACACTCAGCAGCAATTCAAATGATGGAGAGAGAGAGAGAGAGAGAGAGAGAGAGAGAGAGAGAGAGAGAGAGAGAGAGAGAGACAAATGCCTCCTAGTGCTGAACCTCAGCAATTTAATGAGAACAGGCTTTGCAGAGGACTGTGATCATTATTGCATTATAAATCCAGGGCATGGCAGGTGGTCAGTGGAGACTAGGCACAGCAACTGCCATTGGTCCATGGAGAATGTCGAAGCCCAGGAGGGTAACTGGCACAGACATCTTTCTATCAGAGCATTGTCCCCAGCCCTGACCATGAATATTTCTGGAGCTGAACTTGCTAATGAGACCCTGTAGACTTTCCACTTTCCACCTTGCTCACAAAGGGAAGGGAGATTGGGAACTCCATAGTTCCTCAGATTTTAAGAGCATCTTCCTTTCTCTCTATCAGTGTTGTCTCATTTCCTGCATTTAAACAATTACAAAGGAGTATAAGAGCACTGAGGAATATATGGAAAATAAGAAAAAGGGAAGGAATCACCTGGAATACTCCATGTCCCTGTACAAAAATTGTTATGTCTATTCATAACTCATATTATTCTATTCCATTCCATTCCATTATTTCATTATTTATGATGTTGCTATAAACTGAAAGCTATGCAAGCACTCTACCACTGCACTACACCCCTATGTATAATTTAAAACTTTAGCATATTTTCAGTCTGATATGTAGTTAAGATAACTTTTCTGTGTAGATGTGTAGTCTCTGTTCAGCATATTGTGCTCCTTGTTTGGTTGACAAGCACACTGCTTCCAAGTTTGCTTATGAGACACTGTATCATGAGGTTGCTCCTCTGGGTAAGTCATGGAAAGTGGGTTATTGGATTTTAGAAGCCCATCACCAAAGTGCTAGAAGAACTGATGACCAGTGATGTCGGCCAACCACAGAGCACACTCAGGGCTTCATTCTTGCCCAGCACTTAGCAAGAACATCTAAATGTTCATTAATATGATTTTTGTTTCTGATTAAGAAACCCGAGCATATTTTCACGTGTATATTTTTTCTATTGTTTACTTTTGGATTTCATTGTTCATGACATTTGGCCTCATATATTAGGGATTTCTCAAAATTGGCATGCTCTACTTTATAGGATAAGGGCATTCTTTTAAGTGTAATTTTTTGTAACTACTTTACCCAAACCATTGCTTTTATTTTGACTTTATTTGATTTTAGGTCAGAGAAGTTCTAAATATTTAAGTAGTTAAAACATTTATTTTGTCACTTTTCACTGTGTTTTCTTGGGAAAGTTATTCCCCATATAGATATTTGATTGATATGCAATATTCTATTTTAATTCAGCTGTCATACTTTAAAAAATATGCAATATTTTAAAACCTTGAGAATTTATTTGGTCTTCCTTGAGAACTATGAATCTCTGAGTTCTCTGTAAGGCCAAGGATATGATATGTTTGTCCTTTAAGATCATGCCAATGAGACTTAACTTCTAGTTCTGCCAGAGCAAGAGTTCAAGTGAGTGACATACAGGAGCCTCCTGCCCTGTGAGGTGCAGCCCATCTCTCTGTGAACGTGGAACATGCCATCAGGAGAAGTCACTTCTCACTCACTATGAATGTGGGAAATCTGGTAGGAGACATGAGTTCCAAGACACAGGTGAGTTTTAGGTTGGTTTTAGGCAATGTGCTCCAGCAGTGACAGCCACCTGCTGGCATCTCTCCCCAGCTCTCCTCATCTCTCCTCTGCAATAGTGGCAGATCCAATAGCAAGGAGTTGGGTTTCTTTGTCTTTCCTCTTTTGGATGTTGTCAATAATTGATTCAATCTTTGGTGACCTTCTAACTCAGAAGGTGTGTGAGAGTGCAGGAAGACAGGATGTAAGGACAGCTGACATTTCCTGGGAAGCAGAGTGAACGGTGACCCTCCTGCAACCTATAATCCTATGCATGATTTTTCTGCCAGCATTTTTATATAAAGTATACTTTTAATTTTTTGACAAAAGACATCTTAGAAAAAATGTCATTTGGGAATCTTTAGAATGGAGGAGGAATTTTGAAGGAACCATCCTTCATTCTGAAGTGAGAACAAGGTTGTGGCTACCTTCACAGTGAAGTCTCAAGAAACCCAGAGCTGAGGTCTTCCCCGTCTTCTCTCCTGGATGCCTGCTTTACCATGGTTTTTGGCCTGTAATCCTGTGAACCTTAAACAGAGTGGGGGTCAGAAAAATTTACTCCCATCATTCATAAGCTTCTGGATGTCTGGCAAGCCTCTCATAGATCTGGCACCCTCTGCCCCCTGAGTATCAGATATGAAAGTGAGGTGTGGTAATTCCCTGGAGCCAGATATGGAGGATTTTATACTAAACCTTCTTAGGGACATGACTCAAGGATGTGGAAGAGTGTAGATAAATCAGACAAACCCCTCTTCCTATAAACATTTTAAAATCATACAGTTGAGCACATTTTTCTAATGACAAAAACTTTCTTGAATCTTCACACTGATATAAATCTGGTGAGGTTTTCCTGAGCAGAAAACATCTACATTCTGATGTACACAGTATATAAGTGAGTCCCTCATGTCAGCTGACACAAGAAATGAGGTCAGAAGGTAAAATTTACAAGTCAAACTGATTCATAAAACACATATAATTAGTATATTGAACAAGGCAACATCAACATCAGTATTACCAAGTGTTTCCCTGGTTTTAATCAATTTTCCACTAAGTCAAGTCTCATATTTAAAGCAGTCTGAGATTGATGGATATAGAGTCCTCAGAGTTATTTATCTTACAATGAAGCCTCCTCAAATCTGATGACCCAAATCTGAAGATCAAGTACCTACTGTTCAGAGAAGAATCTTAAAACTAGCACATGTGATTTGTTTAACTTTTCTTCTCATCTAGTAAATGTGAGCAATGAGAGGCAGAACACATAGACCTTCCAAACTGAAGACTTGCCATGCTATGAAGTGAAGCAGAGCAGAGAGGAGAGAGGAGGGGGGAGACACTGCAGGTAAGGAGTGGTCTTGTAATCAGAGTGAAGGTTCAGTAGCTTGAGCATGGAGTTATGTCTTGTTGGCATAAGGGTATGGGGCGGTCTCATAGACCCTTTAAAACAGACAGGCCTGGTAAAACAAATTGATGACCTAGAGGCAGAACAGCCTGAGTCCTAAATGCCCAATAGCCATCTTGCAGAAGAGGTTAATAGCAGCTACAGTATGTAGAATGAAAAATACAAAGAAACCAAGGGGTTTAAATAGGAGAGCTTGCATCATGGTGGTGGATGGGTGGTCCCATCTGGAAGGAACATGACATCAGAATACTCATCCTGTGGGTGTCTTTGTCTCTAGACTACAATTACCCAGCCCACATAAATGTGACAAGTTTTTACACCCTACTTTGCTTTTAATTAAGAAAAATGTAACCTTTCAATTTTCATGGAGTTATGATTAAATCGCCCCCCATTTAATTTGTGTTGTGTGTCCCTGAAATTCAAACTAAATTACTTTTTCTCCTTGACTTTTTTTGTAGCAATGCTTTGGAAGTTTTCTTTCCTTTTCACATTCCCAATCTATATGCATTCTTCTCTTCAAGGAAAATCCAAACTTCTGAAGGCAGTACTTGTCAAAGATACTTCATTTCAGGCCATTGTGTAAGAATTCACTTCACATATGATCTGCATTTCCTGTAATTAGGAGGCTATCAGCATTGCAAAACATTTACTTGGGATGGTATCTGCAATGTCCATGTTAAGATGCATGATTTTCTGCAGCTTTTCCAGGCAGGATTGCATGGTGGGGTAAAAGTGAGGGATTTGGAGTCCTTTGCCTGGGTGTGAGTCTCAGCTCTGCACTTCTGTGAACTTGAGAAAGTATCTAACCTCTCTGTGTTTCAGTTTAGCAGATGATAAAAATTTGAACTTCTCTGAATTGTTATGAGGATGATCTGAGAATATATATCTAGCCCTTAGCATGGTTTTTGGCACATCCATGTAAATGTCAAATGGTATTGGTGTCAGTCACAATGCATGAATATGTGTTTGGTTGTTAATCACAATGTTATTGGTGAAAGAATGTGAACAGGTTGAGTAGTGATTTGCAATAGGTGTGCTTGTCCTGGATCCTCATCATAGGTACAGATAGCTCCCTCAGAAGAGGCCAAGGGCTGAGCATTTGTGACAAATAGCACTGAGAAATGTCAGGGCTGTCGGGAGGTTGCTGTTGGAGGCTGTACCAGCCAGAACGGCGCCTGATCACATCAGTGGTGGGGAGGTTAATTGGCATAAGCACACTCAGGTGATTTATCACTGGCCGTATTCAGTTAAGTCCATGCCTGCTCGAACCTGCTCGTTTTGACCCTTGCCATGATGGGGCAGCTGGCTCCTCGCCTAATCCCAACTGGCATGGCCCTGCCCTCTACCTCCTGGAGGGAATATAAGCGGGAGATGGGCGGGGGTGTGAAAGTAAGCAGCAACAGTTAGCAGCAAGAGGCAGAGAGAAGCCACTAGCAGAAAGGAAGAAGAAGAAGCGGCAAGCAGATAGAAGCTGCTAGCAGAGAAAAGCAGCAGGCAGCAGGGGAAGGCAGATCACAGAGCAGAAAATTGAGAACACACCTCTAGATCATAGATAGGTAGATCACAGTATGCGGGACACATCACTAAGAAGCACCTCAGATAGACGCACTCTTAGTTCACAGGATGCAGGATGCACCTTTAAGAAGCAGCAGAACTAAGAAGATATAGATCTCTGAAAGTGTAGTCTCTCTCTCTTAAGCAAAGTCTCTCTTTCTCTTATGCAAACCCTCTCTCTCTCCTCTCAAAGCAAGTAAGTCTCATTTTCTCTATCCTCTATAAACAAGCAAGGAAGAAAGCATCTCAGAAATAGAAGTAGCTCAGTTTCCAGTCCACCACCCATAAAGACCCACACAAATTGTTGGTGCAGGCGGTGACAAATACCCATGGATTTGGCACCGCAAAGAGCCAGTGACAGTTGCGCTGTAGGAAGCAAATTGCCAGTCGAGCTAATCCAAACCCAGCCTTTTGGAAGATGGAATAAGGTACTTGGCTGGCTCTGAGTGAATCTGAATTGCTGTGGGACCCCAACATACAGAGCAAGGATTAAGAGCACAGAGCTAGGCTCAGATCTGCAACTCAGTAGAGTGACAGAGACTTTAAGAAGCTGTGTGTGCTCAAGGCACTGGCCTGTAGGCCAGCAGATGACTGATGGGTGACTGGAAGCAGGATGAGACTGGGCATCTTGGCCTTCTAGTCGAATCTGTCTCCTCTATCCCTTTAGCTTGCTCTGCAGAGTTATTAATTATCTAAGGAGCACTCATCAGAAACCTGTAATACCAGGTTTATTAGCCCTACACTTTCCTGACTTATCTCATTCTCCTTCAAGACTAAGGCAAGATCTGCTGGGACATCCTAGTGGCAGCAATGAGAGGATCAGGCCCCTGGGGTGGTGCCTGGAAGTTCTGAGCCCTGTCCTGTTCCTGAGCAGCAAGTAGAAATCATTACCTCCCTTCTCTGGAGCACTTCTCAGAACAGGAACTGGGATAATTATCCACCAGGTCACTGAGACCAGGATGCTCAATCTGGCAGACCTCTTGCCCTCCCTAATCCTTCCTCTATTTAGTCTTACAGTGCCTGCCAGCACCCCATGACAGGGCTGAGATGCTGTCTCCCAGCATGACCCTCCAAGTAGAGCCTATTGACTAGAATTTTTTCTGGGTTTCCCAGGACCTTTTCTGCTTGACTTTCGGACTGAGTGACTGGACCTTGTTGGTTGGACCCCCAGTCAGGCTACTGGCTTAGGATGCCAGCAGCCAGGGTCACTTTGAGCATGTGCTTGTTAATGACCTCATCTACTGAAAAGAGGAAATGGTGTGCCTCTGAGCCCTGTGAAGGTTAAAGGGAAGGATACTGGCTGCCATCCTTCCTTTTTATCCAGCACTCTCTGTAGCTGGACATGAGGCCAAGGCAGATGATTCTTCCAGGGTGCAGCAAGTGCTGTTTGAGGTGTTTAGGGAGTGCTCTGGAAGTTTAGAAATCCTCACACAGTTTGGGGATGCTTCCTGAAGGAAGCTCATTTAAGCCTAGGGTGAAGGATGAGTAAGAGTTGACTGGAGAGCAGGAGGGAAGCTGGCTTAAGGAGGAGCAAGAACCAAACCATGCAGAGGCGCAGAGCAGAGCAAGGGCGGGTCCTGAGGGAGGACCCTGCCACCATGACATCATTGGGGATCAGCACCAGGCAAGGAGCAGGGAGGGGCAGGCAGACAGGCTGTTCAGCTGCCTGGAGAGGAGCTGGGACTTTACAAGTCACAGCAGGGAACACTTGGGGGCTCACTCATGATAAAGGGCTCATGCTCATATTTTAAAGATCATGGCAGCACTCCTGTAACTGATGGACTTGAGGCAATTGGGACATCTTAGTGACTACTATACAAGTCCAGAGAAGCAGTGGTAATGCCCTGAAGGTTTAGAGGGTGGGAGAGAAGATGGACTGAAGCACTCAAGAGCTTGCATCTGCATGACTCATAATGAAATTGGGCAGAAGGGTGACACCAGGCAGACTCACAACTGGCCCCCAGGCCTCCAGCTGGGGGCTGGCAGATGGAGGGAGAACCTGCCCAAGTCAGGGAATATATGCAGAGCCAGAAGCAGTCCAGGATCAAGATGACTCCATGTGGAAATGCTGAATTTTCTGAGTGTTGAAATATAGTACATTTGAATATTCACTGCATGTACACATTCTCCAGAGAAACCGGAGAAATCGAGGGCACTTAGCAAGGTCAGGTTAAAATGTAAAGATTTCCAGAGGTGGGGACAGCCACACAAGGCACATGGATCCTTTTCTGCTTGCTTTCTTTGTTTTCCTGCTCTGAGGGTAAAACTTGCACAGATGAGCTTGCCTGGGGATCTGCTGAGGACACACATGGGGCTGGGTGAGTCTAGTGATGCTACAGGGACTTTACTAAAGGACCCTGAAAATGTCCTTGGGCCAGTGTTCATCAAGATTCACAGTGCTGTGGTGATCTGCAGGGCCACTTGCTCCAGGTCCAGTGGTAAATGTGAATATAAAACCCAGAAACTTGTTGTGGGAATACAGAAGACTCCAGGGGAGCACTTTCCAGAGCTATGGGACTACCTGCAGTTTCCCAGCATAATGGTTCGGGGCCAGAGCCTTGGGAGCCTGAAAGCAAGAATTAAATGTGAGTGAGCCCAACAGAGAGAGCAGCTCAGCCTCTTCCCAACCCACCCTTTCCCCTTCTGTCTGCACCTCCTCATCTGGGGCAAAGTCCAAGGCTGTGTGACCAGATGGAGAGACATGGAAAGTGAAACCCAGATGAACAACAGAACCAGGAAAATGGTGTATTTTACACAAAGAACCACAGAAGAGGGTGATGGCAGAATTTCACAGCACAATTGCATCCCTTCTGTGACTTTCTTTTGGTGAAAATTTCTTTCAAGAAACTAAAGTAAAAAAGCATAAACTGGGTGTGGTGGCACCAGCCTGTAATCCCAGTGACTTGGGAAGCTGAGGCAGGAGGATCATAAATTCAAAGCCAGCCTCAGTCACTTAGTGAGGTTGTAAGCAACTTGGTGAGGTCCTAAGCAACTTGACAAGAACCTGTCTCATGTTCTGTCCACCCACCACACCTGGAGCTCTGTTCTTCTCCCACTCCTCCAAGAACAACTCTCCAGCATCCCATGTTGGAGAGAGGCTATGAGCCAGGTCAGAGAGTCAGTATGACCTGGCCTGTGCCCTTCCAGAGCCTGTCTATGCTTCTCCACTTCACTCCCCACTGTCAGGAGCCCTGAAGCCCCTCTGAGTCCTGGCAGGCCTGGTACCATGCGCACAGGTGAGCCCTTCAACTTGCACAGGGGTCTTCTCCACACTCCTATGACACACTTTCTGCCCTGTATGTCTTCAGTTTTCCTGATGGCCCATGTGTCCCTGTTCTCCCTGTTGTGGACTCACACTGCACCATATTTAAAAATTTAAAAATAAAGTAAAATAAAATAGAATCCCCTTTTCACCCTTCCTCAGTGTCTGGGAAGGCAGAGGAGATCACTGTGTGCCCCTAGTCTTCCATCTCCACCTGCGATTCTCCTGCTGGTGTACCCATGGACTTGGGCAAAATGAGAAAGTGGGAGTCAGGCAGCCAAGTCAGATTTGGGTTTTAACATGTTTTGTGGCCTGAAGGGGCCCCTGGGCAGGGTAAGTTTGGCTTAAAGATTTCTGCATGTGTAGTGAGCTGCAGCCTAACCTCACATGTAAACCCTGGAACTTTATCTCAGAACACCTAGCTGCAGGAGGCTCAGTCAATCCCAGTGGCCACCATTCCACCCATGTTCAAATCAAATGGGCAGCAACCAAACCCAAGCAGCTGCCTTGGGCCTCACTTCCCTTTCCTGTGGGCACTGCCCTCCCTGGCAGCAAACACCACCATCCAGGAGGTGGAGCAGGGCCTTCTGAGCCATTCTTGTTCCAGATGGCTGCCTAGCCTAGCATTGTAAATAAAGGTGATTGTGATCTGTAAACTAAAGTTTGCTACAGGTTTGTTTCTTAGCAAAACCATGTTTATTTATCTGGACAGTGCACACTCTGGCACTCAGCACAAAGGCTGACTTCACCATGGAGCGCTACTGCGGTGATCCTTGTACCCCAGGAGCCAAAGTTTGGCCCTGTACAGAACAGTGTCCTTGTAGACCCTGAAGTGGTTCAGCCTGTGGTCCTGGCACTCCAGGTTGACCTGAGAGGAGGAGGCAGGGGCAGTGGAGGCTGGGCAGGACGAGAAAGACCTGGGACTCAATCAGACCTCTCAGATGAGTGGCCACAAGGCTTTCCTGCTTAATGCTGCTTGTGAAACTGTGATGCCAGCACTTAGAGGGTCATGAGAGCAAGGTGCATCACCTTCATGTAGATGGGACTCTGCCCTGCCTGCTGCCCACGTGGAGGACATGACTTTGGGTTCCCCCCCATGAGAAGTCCTAGGTCATGGGCAACTTTGCATCAAATGCCCCCATTTTTTTCCCCTCTCATTTCCTGGTAACTGCTTTTTGTCCATCCCAGCTTCCTTCAGGGAAAATGGAAACTAAGAAGTGGCCCCCCAACCCCACCCCATGAGCCCAAGGAAGCCAGATTGCAGCACATCTCTGGCTAGTGCACTGGGCTAAGTCTACATATGGAAAGCTGACTTCCTTGCTTTTGTTCTGTAAATTATACAATCCCACAGGGCTAATGGAGGAGACATAGCTGCTTTCACGATTATGGTCAACTTGCAATTAAGTTCATTTCTATTTCTGTATCATCTTCTCTTCCTTCTGATGCAGGCAGGCAACCAAGTCCAGCTGCCAGAAGTCAGCAGGGCCTCTGTGCTGGGGTGCTAGGGACATCTGGGGGGTGGTGCCATGTCTGTCCCAGACACACACACACTAGGTGTTCACCACATGCTTGCTGAATGAAACGGTGAGTGTGGTGACACAGTCACAGGGAGCAGAGGGACAGTGAGCACTTCACCACATCCACCTTATAGAAGCTGCACTATGAGTAACTCACATACCTTTTCATTCCATCCTCAGAACTTCCAGAGTGAGTGTGTGTGTGGATAAACACCCCATGTGAGGATATAATTTCAGTAAATGTTACCTGAGGACATGAGGCTGAGAGGTTCCCACTGAGACTTGCTTCCCAGGGGTCCCTGTGCTGAGGTTGCATGCTCTGTCTGAACAGAGTGAGGTCCTTCCAAGGACAGGGGTCCCCACATTGGGGCCTATGGAGCACATCATTCATGTCCTCTGCCCCAACACATCACTCTGAAACCTGTTTATTTACCTTTGACATTCCCACAACATCTGGACCTAATTCGGAGGACTTGCTTCCTACCTTGCTACCTGTGCCACCTGACGACACTGTCCCAGTGTGTGATGGACAGATGCTGAGTGCTGGCGGACCTCAGACACAGCATTCTATCCTTGAGGCCTGGAAGGGACTGAGCAGGGCAGGCCTGTCTGGGCCCCACACTCCTCCTTCCTGTTGCATGTGCTGATTGCAGGAGACACCCTAAGGTGCATGGAGCAATCTTCCCACCGGCTCACTGCACCAGGGGCCAGTTGCCAACTAGGGAGGAGGGATTGGTGGAGAAGCCTGAGCTCAATGGTGCTTGGCTAAGTCACCCACCCTCCCCTGGGTTGGCTGTCCTCACTGGGTTCCCTTTCCTCACACCTCCCTCTCAGTGCACAAGGACTCTTCTGCACCAAACAGCATTCAGGCTGTTCTTGGCTCATTTCCAACCAGGTCTGGCTTAGGGCCTTCTGTGCTCATCTCTGCATTGTCCAGTTTCAGCAAAACTCCAGCTGAGTGTGTAGCCAGAGCTGCCACCACCCTCTGTGTTGACTGCCCTGGGTGTCTGGTGGGCTCCTTGCCATTTACACTCCACCCTTGAGCATGTCTGGTTCCTGCCCTGCCTTCAACAAGAATCCCTCCGTCAGCTTAGACAAGACTCCTCACCAGGACGTTCCCCTCAGTGACTTTCCATCCTTTGATCCCTCAGCTCCATCCTTAGCTACAGACCCCACTTGTCTAGCTGCCCAGGTTCTCCCCAACCTTCTGGTGCCTCTACCCTAGCTACAGTCCTCCTGGGATAAAACCTCTCTGTGGTCTTTAGAAATCACTGGGTCCCTGATCCATTATTCACATTCAATCAATGTCTGGAGCAATTTCCTCTTTAAGTCTCCTCATTCACTTAAAGTTAGTCCTCCCTGGAGGTTCTTTCCCCCCACATGGCCCTTGCTTCTCCAGCTCTGAGCTACACCTCCCTCCTGCTTTTGGGGTGAGCCTTTCTCTGTGTGAGTGGTGGGGCTTCCCCTGGAGACCTCTCCCTGCCTGGAGCAGCACCTGGCTGTCCTAGGCTAGGCTCAGCAGCTCCTTTCTGCTCTTACCCATTAGCACCACAGGAGCCCAACCACATTTACTACAGGTACTACATGCTGGGCACTGTTCCAGGCACTGCTCCTCATAGCAACCCTGTGAGGCAGGTTCTATAGTTTCCCCATTTATGACAAGGATCAGCATCAAAGATGGCTTAATAACTCACACCAGGTCTCACCACTAGCAAGGCAAGCCCTGTTTTTGGCCCAGGCCAGCTGACTACCCACTCTGCTCTCAGTCACTGCCTGCAGTGTCCTGTGATTCCTACTGTTGCTGCCTGGATCAGAGACCTCGCTTACCAGGGACTCTGCCTCTCAGCCAATCTCCTGACTTTCCATCTGTGGCACTGGGTACTTCTTCCATGGTCCCTGAGCAGCATGATGAACAAGATTCAGAAACCCATCTGGGAGAGGAGGCTCAAGTTAGAAGCTTCCAGAATGGGGGACCAACAATGTTCCTGTGTCCTTTTCCTTGGTCACATCACTCCTTAGGTTCAGAGCATCCTTTGCAGAGCCAGGGTTTGAGATATGGGCATCTGGTTCTCACCTGTCTCTCAGCAAATTTGTCAAGAGCAAACAGTGCCAGGCACCATTCTGGAACCTGGGGGCAGAACACTGAGCAATAATATCTGGGCCATGCTCCCCTAGAACCTGTGGCCCAGAAGGTGGGACAGGGGCACAATATGCAAGTATATAAATAGACCTGATCTTCATGCTGTGAAGGAGTGTGCAAGGGGGCACGAAGGCAAGGGCAGCTGTTCCAGCAGTGAGGGAACCCCTCCAGTGCCAGCAGAATTCAGCCCTGGAAGGGGCAGGGGAAGCCCAGGACAGGCAGAAGCAGAGGCAAACTCCTCAGTTCTCAGATCGTGTGGGTGCTGCTCATCTGCACCTCTCCATCATGCAGGGTCCTTCCACAGGCTTCCCACCTGATGCCCCACATCACCTGTGTCCACCTACCCCAACAGTCCCACATCCCCTGTCTGATGGAGGCACCTATTTTACACATTGTTGCCCACCCATCCCATCCCCATGTATTCATCTAGGTACTTACAAGGCTGCTCTGTAGCCTCTGCCTCATTGTGCTGAGACCACCCCCCCAGGCCCACCCCACTGCCTGTCATGAGGTAAAAATGGAAACAGTAACAGTACTGTGTTTACTGAGCATGATGAGCTGGGTACAGCTCTAGGTGCCAGTGGTATTTTGCTTAGTCCCCCTAACAACTCTAAGAAATAGGCTGAGAGAGTAAAAACCTGGCAAAGTCAGGCAGTTAATGAGTGGCAGCACCAGGCCTTGAATCCAGTTTGTAGACCTTCAGAACCTGTGTGTAAGGTCTGGATATTCATGAATGAATTAATGTGATGTTCAGGTCATTAGGGACTTTTTTGCTGGATGATGGTAATAAATTGGTGTTATGGTTGCATGACAATCTCTCATGAGCCTGGTCAGTCCAGTTCAGTCTCTAGTACCGCAGCAGAGGACCCTGAGAGTATCCCTGAAGACACTGCCTGAGTGATCTCTCAGCCCACTTGCCTCACTCTGCACCATCTCACAGCAGTCTCCGACCCCAGAACTTAGCATCTGCAGGTTCCTACAATTTATCATGTCATGACATGGGCTTTCTGGCGATTGTGTGAACTGGAGAAAAGTGACACAGTTCAGGTTACTGCACAATCTCTGCCCTCCTGGTCATCCACCCTAGACCAGGCTAATGTTCCACAGGCACTGAGTGTCTGGTCCTGCAAGGTTCTGGGCTGGGTGCTGGGAACAATGCCGCACAAGCCCTCAAGGACCTCAGGGTCTGGCCTGGGCCTGTCCAGGGCTATGGGTAGCAGTCACAACAGCTACTCTAGTATATCTATTTATTTTTGTATATTCACTCATTTGTTTATTTTTTTGCAGTGAGCTATGCCCCAGCCCTATTTACTTTTGAGACAGGTTCTCACTAACCTGCTGAAGCCATCCTTAAACTTGCAGTCTCCCTGCCCCAACCTCCCTGTTGCCAGGATACAGGTGTGCATCACCATGCCCAGCAGTAAAAAAGTCTTCTGAGCATGTGGTCCTAAAATTTGAATTGTGTATTTCTGTCATCTGTATGTAATATGATTTGCATAATAATAAAGCATAATATTTTTCTTTAAGCACAAGTATAGATATAAAATCTACAGTATTTCCTCACTTTACTCCAATGGCCACATATATCCTGTTCCCAAGGGAAAGAACTAGAAGAAATAATTTTTCCCAGAAACCCTGAACTTGCCCTGGGGGATTATTTAAATTGTTGGGATGGACCAACCTTAAAAGAAGGGACAATAACTTCTCTTGAAATCAGTAGTCAGGACTCCAGAAGAAAACCAGGAGAATTCTAAGTAAAATGAAGTCACCACGCATTCTGTGACAGCCAGGCTGCAGAGGCACTGATTACAGAGGCACAGAGTTGGAGAGAAGTTCAGGGAGGAGCAGCAGAAGGGCAGGTACCACAAGAGCTATGGCATGAGGCATTCAGAAGTGGAGGAGAGAGGAGCATGGTAGGGAGCCTCACAGCTGCAGGAGAGCAGGCAGTACAGTATTTGTAGAAGGTGGGATGGGGGAGAGCAGATGGGGATGAAGCTAGGGAGGAACCAGTGCCAAGTCCAAAGAGGCCTCATGCACTCACTGATTTAAGCTAGCTCAGAAGTGGCAGAGGCCATAGATGTGTTCTGCAGAGGGATGAACTAATAAAACTGGCATGTTAGGATAGACCTAGCCAGCAGTGGGGTAGGACATGGGTTGGGGTGGCTGGTTTTTTGGGGAAGGAGTGTGACTGGGAGCCCACCAGACCAGCAGGCAGGAGTGATGGCCCTGCTGGGGCTTGGAGAGTGAGACTGGAGAGGGGCAGGTTCAGTGGCTGTTCAGAATTAAGTGAGGAGTGAAGGTGTCTCCCAGTGTACTATGGAGTCTTTCCCTGAGGTAGGAACAGAGAGGGACTAGCAAATATGAAGGAGCAGGCAGGACCTGTGACTGCCAGGAGTATGGACTGAGGGAGGGAGGCTGGGGGCTGACTCGTGGCTTCTACCTTTGAGGAGGAGGGGAAATGGTCCAGCTGCCTTGTGCTGCCACAGGGTGTCCTGGAGAAGCAGAGGGTGGGCAAGGGGTGCAGAGCCCCTAGCTTTCCAGTGGGTCAGTTTGAGGTCCCTAAGGATGGGTCCATGCAAGGTAGCTGGGAGGTGGTCAGGTTGTAGATTTGAGGCTCAGTGTCATTTAGGGGGTGCTGATGTTACAGGAAGAGATGAATCTCACAGGCATGAGAGGAGTGGAGGGGAAGGTGCTTTCATCCTGGAGGACAGGGAGCACTGCCCCCAGAGTTCACTGTCCTGAACTTTCCAAAGAAAGAACTATGACAGTGTTAAAAGCCTTAAAATATAAACAGAAACAAAACCTAAAAACCCTGCAAAATGTAATTACTTCAAAAGCAAAATTATTCAAAGCCACTCACAGCTGAGTGGGGTGCTGCATACCTATAATTCCAGTGGTTTGGGAGGCTGAGTCAGAAGGACCATAAGTTCAAGCCAGACTCAGCAACATTGTGAGGCCCTGTCTCAAAATGGAAAATAAAAAGGGCAAGGGATGTGGCTGAGTGCCCCTGAATTCAACCTGTGGTAAACACACACACACATACACACACACACACAAACACACACACAACAAAACCAAAAGAAAACATTCAACGTTCTGTGCTGTGTAATTATATAACCACCCTTTCCCTATTGAAGTACCTGGGACTTTAGATTTTTAACTGTGGTAAGATACACATGGAAGGAAATTTCCCATCTTGGTCCTTCCTTAGCACACAGTTGAGTGATGCTGTGTTAACACTCTGTGAAGCTCATATCCAGAGCTGCTTCACACCCCTGTGCTGCTCTCCCTGACCCCTCCTCCAGTCCCTGACCACCAGCTCTCCACTTCCTGTTTCTGGATTCACCCCACTGGATGCCTTATATAAAAGAGTTCACTTTAAAAGAGACCAAAGTGGTCTTGCCCAGAGAGAAGTCCCCTGAGCACCTCTCCCTGACTCTAAAGCCTGAATTCTCCCCACTGCAGACCTTTTTCCTTGGTCCATGCATGCATTTGTGACACTTGGTGTCCCAGGAGTGTTTAGGTCAGGAACACAGTTTGGACACATTGGTTGTGTGGATGCTTCTGCAGGTTCCTGGGTGCAGTCAGCTGTTCCAAGGCTCCTTGCCTCAGTGCCTGCTGCTCCTGCAGGCTCCTGCAGCTGGCTGATCAGCAAGACAGGGGAAGAACTGACTCTCTGGAAATGCTGAAGCTATTTCTGCCACATTACTAAGACAGAATGAAGGGAAAACACAGACAGTAGTAGGACAAACAGGATCTGGTCGTGGAACCAGGGATCTTGGCACTGACCTCAAAAATGCTTCAGGTTGAGTATCGGGGCACCATGCCCCTGTGTTCCCTGTGTCCACCTGCTCAGGCTGCTGGAAAGACAGTCCCAGGGACTGTGACCTGCACCCATAGTAAAGAGATGGTCTCCTCTGGGTGAGGTTTGTCCACCATGCTGCCTGGCTGGGGAGACTGGATTGTAGGTGGGACTGGAGAATGGGGAACTAGAAAGGAGGACTAGGAGGAGGAAAGGGGGTGAAGGGAGGAGTGACAGGAAAGGAGACCCAGATGAACAGGGGGGTGGTGAGTGGGTGGTCTGGGAGTAGGAGGGGAAAAGCTGAGCAGGGAACCCCTCAAGGCAAGGTGTTGGGGTGGGATCTTATTAGGGAGAGGAGGGAAAGTAGTGGGGCAGAAGGGGTGGGCTTTCCTTGGGAAGCAGGTGGAGGGCTGGCAGCCTGGCAGGTCAGGGGAGGGAGATGGGTTATAGTGGGGGAGGGCAGAGGCACAGGAGGAGGGCACCAGGGCTGGGGTGTAGCAATTCAGGGAAGCTTCCTGGTCATGTCATTCCAATACAGAAGGCACTTCTAGATATTCACTGGCAAACCAGTGACTGAGCCTGTGACCTAAGGCCTCCCACAATTCTCTCCTCAGATTCCATGATGGAAGTCCCATTACGATGTGTGCATGCCTCACCCTCTAGGTCCCCTGAGTAGACCCCACAACCAGGGGACTGGACCCATGTCTAGGTTTAAGAGTGGTCACAGAAAATGTCAGAGAAAAGTTCTATAATAGCAGTTCATGTCCTTGGGGTGACATGCAGTTTGCCTCAGCAGGCAGAGACTTATCAGAGGGCTAGGGGACAGCTCCGTGCCTGGGGCCTAGGCATGCAGTTCAGAAGTGGGAAGGGAAAGTAGAATCAGTGTCCCAGTAAATTAACTCACTACATTTCCCAGAGTCCTTTCTCATCATTTAAATCACTGCCCAAATAGAGGTAATGAGAGGAGAGAAGAGTTGTCCATTCTGCAATGAGGAGGAACCTGGAGACTAAGGAGGGGGCTGCCACAGGCAGGCAGTGGGTCAGAGTAGGTGGGACCAGTAAAACTTCTAGAAAGTTCTGTGTGTCTTTAGTGCCACGTACACATCAGCAGTGCCCAATGTGGGTGCAATGGTGGGTTTTGAGGATCTAAGTCCAGGAGTAGAGAAATAATCTCTAAGAGGAGGGTTTCTTTCATAGTTATGAATCACCTCAGTTCCCATGTGTAGAGCAGGCCTTAGATATTTACCTGGATAAAGAGTTCCTTACACCACACCCCAGTCCCATGTTCCAGCAGAAAGCTGGACCTGGGAAGCTCTCTGGATGAATGCCAGCAGGGAAGTCCCTCCTTCCTTTTTGTCTAGTTTTCCTAAGCAGTGAGTGATCAGGGTGCAGAGCATTTGCACTGGCTGTGTCTGTCCAGCACTAGGGAAGAAAGCCCTGTGAGGGGCAGGTCATGTCCTGCAGTTTTTCTTGGGTCTTCAGTTCTCTTGGAGAAGACAAAATGTGGAATGGAAAATGGTGCTCAGTTCAGAGGCCCCAAATCAAGCATAGGTAACACTTGTGCAGAAGTTAGAAGCTTTTCCTGGAGAACATGTCCCATCAAGTCCATTTTGACTGGCAATCAGGAAATTCTTAACCCAAGGCGAAATTGCTGCTTAGTACCAAGTTAAAAAATTGAACCCATTATTCACAAGCTGCTCAGCAGAGCCTGCTGTACCAGAGCTGGGCTTCAGGATGATCATGGAGTTCAGGGTAGACTTAAAACACCCCAAGAGACTGTGTGGGTAGTGCCTTTATGCGGAGAAGATGTGCAAGCACTCAACAGGGCCAAGCGAGTGACAGGTGGTCCTGGGGTTGATGCCTGTGCTGGATCTCTCCTACAGCACCAAGGACCTGGGGAGGTCATGTGATCCTTCTCTCTTCTTTCCCTGCTGCTATATTGCATTTTGACTGTTGACTGCTTACACAAATTAGGTTGTATGACCAAAAGTAACCAAGTGCAGGAGATGCCTTAAGAGAAAGGACAGATACTTCAGAGGCACTCTACCTGTTCAGCAAGTGTAAAAGGACTGAGGGAGACCTTTGGGAGTTTTGAACCAAGGCATGGACAGCTCCAGGGTGGTGGAGAATGGGGTTTGCTTTTCAGTCTTTACCCAAGTCTAAGGCTTCACAGTTTATGTAGAACATCAGGCTTCATCCCCTGAGATTTGACAGCAGTCCAGTGAGGTGACCTGGGGAAGGGCTGTGCCTTCCTGTTTTTCTCCTGAGGGTATTGACTTTGACAGAAGGTGATTGACTTGAAGACTCACAGCTCAGCTGAGTGATGGCCCCCTAAGGGTGGATGCGTTCAGTACCCTGAGGACAGGGTTCCTGAGTAACTGAGGCCTCCATATCACATCTTGACCCCTGGCCCTAGGACACCCCTCATGCCCTTTCTCAAATCCTCCTGCCCAAACTTCATGGGAAGACATGCTGTGGAGGAGGTAAGGGCAAGCAGGTCTCAAATAACAAATCCTTCCTTTTGCTCTGACTTCAATCAAACACCAAACTTGATACAGTTTCCTACCAAGGAAGTGCTCAGAGGATCTTTGAAAAGGGAAAGCCTGTGACCTTTCATTCCCACCATCTCCACACTGTCAGTTGTCTCTCACACACTGTCAGTGTGTTTGGGAAAACAGGTGACCACACTTGGGGACCTGGGTCCCCTTGTCTCCCAAGTGACTCAGAGCTCAGGACATTCCAAACCAACTGTCACAGAATATGTCCTGTAGAGAAGGAACTTCCCTTCACTGATGCATCCTGCAAAGTGTCTATGTGAGTTGACCAGAGATGTGTCCATTGGAGTGGTGCTTGGTTGTCTGAGGAGCTAAGTCTGTGGCTCTGTGGTCTTGTGGTCTGCTTGGCTCAGCATCAGGACTAGCCTGGTGAGAAGGGGCAATGCTGCAGTAACACTGAATCTCTTCCTTCCCTGCCACAAACTCTTCATCTAGCACTGTGAGTGTCATGGAAAGTCTTACCTCCTCTTAGATAGACCCCTCCTTAGCCACAAACTTGAAATTGCTGAAAGTTAGAAATAATGAACTCTGATTCTAGTCTCAGACTTGTGTGTGAATTTGTTGAGTGAGTCAGTTCCCTCTGCCTGCACTCGCCAACCAGCACAGAGGGAGTGAGTCATAAGGAGAGACACTCTTGAACACGGAGGCTCTCTGCAACACCTTTGAGGGTGTGTTGCAACCAATGTGACAGACCCCAGGCTAATTAATAGTCAAGTGGACAGTTCAGTCTTCTTAGTCTTAGTCTTAGTCTTAGTAATCTTAGGAGTCATGTCTATAGTGTGTAGCTAATATGGCTCACATCTAAATGCCCAGAATACAAGAAGCATCTCCCCAGTTCTTACTGGGATTTGGTGATTTGTGGTGTGCTGGAGAGGCCTAACTATGTCAGACCTCCACCAGCTGAAAATTCTTCCTAAGTGATGTCTCCCAGCCTCAGAGTATGTGATCTTATCAGAAGCACATGGGCTTCAAATGTCTTTTCACACTAGTACCTTGCAATGTCCACAGACCTATGTGCATGAGCTGCCTTGGGTTACGAGACCTCTGAGACTCGTAGTGTTTGGGCCATCTCTAGCCTGGGACATTCCAAGCAGACCTGGCAATGCTGGATTCCCCTGACATATTGACTCATTACTGACTGAATCACAACTCCAGCTTCTGGTTTAGAGCATCCACTCTGGACTTCAGGCACAGGCACACATCTGGCTCTTTCACTCAACAGCTTGCCTCAGCCTACATCACTCTTCTCTGTCATGGTCTATCCAGTCGTGGAGTGGGCACAGCAGACAAAAAAGTCTACCACATACTGCTGGGATGATGCTTGTCCCAGTCCATGTAGGGAGGGAATGTGTTCTGATTTTTATTGTGTAAGTTGCTACTGAGAATTGTGCTAGGTACCTGGAGGATTACTACACACACCCACTGAGGCACACTGGCTCCCAGCACCTATGTATAACACCGCTGATTCTGGGGACATGGGGCACATGACCAGGCTTGTGACTTGGCAGGCGTGTTTCTGTAGTGAGCTCCCTATCCTGGTTCCCACAGCTGACTGGACTCATGGTGGTCCTCCAGATGACAGCAGGCAGTAACTCCCCAGGACTTACATGGAGTGTGTCTTCAGACAGCCTTTGGTTCCAGAATACAGTTTTCTGATTTTCTTGAGGGTATCTGCAGTTAGAGGAAGGAAAATGCTCTGAGGTCCAGACCACCCTCGGAATTATCTGCACCAGCCTTTGGTACTCTTAAACACTCCAGGCAGCCTTGATAGGAAAAAGCAGGGGTTCAAAGAAGAGGGACAATAATAAAATACCTGAGTCTGAATCTGGATGCTTCACAGAGAAAAATGTTAATTTAGGTCTATTTTTTTTTTTTTTTGTCTCAAAACCCAATATCAGGCGGCCTCATCTGTTTGCCCTCTGGTGAGGTTTCCCTGATGGTCTCACCACAAGGAAGAGAATCAGAAATGGAGTCATCCACACACAGAGGGGTGCATACTGTGGCAAGGGGGCCTCACTGTACATCAAACCTCTCCTGTGGGAAGCACCTGGCTCTGTAAGCCCATTATCTACCCACTTGCAGGGTGGTGCCCTGTGTCATAAAGAGCCAGCAGTGGGCCCCAGGTCTCACAAGGCCCTCCACCTCAGCACTACCATGCTGGGGACCAAGGCTCCATTCCATGAGTCTTTGGGGGACATGTTCAACCACATCAGTGGAGGACACTGACATTTAGAGAAAATGAGTGATGTGCCAGAGTTCCACTCCTAGGATCAGGAAAGTAGTCACTTCCCTGGCACCAGATACCCCTGAAAACCTCTGCACCCTGGTTTATACCCTGGACCACTGAAGCAGGAGCTCCTCTCACTCCCTCAAACATCCTAAGCAAAGCTTGTGCAGGGAGAGCAGCTTCCCTGTAAGAGGTGGCAGGATCATGAGAAGGGCTCAGGCCATGACCAGCCTTCCTTTTCTCTGACCCCCCCATATGGGAAGCAGTTTACCTCAAGTCCTTCTGAACTTTAAACTTGGGATCATCTCTCTCCAACAAGTTCACATCAGCTGTTCCCTATGACCCGCTGAGCACCATGGTCACCACTGCCTCCCTGGCTGTCCAACTCTCAGAATGCAGGGCATTCCAGGCCAGCTCTGCCAAGAACAGCCTTGCTCCTCTGGTCCAGCCCTCGTGATCAGTCATGCTGATTAACTGAAGAGGGGAGACCAGGCTGCTGTTTTGGTGGTGAAGAATTAACTCTGTAAATACTCTGTCTCAATATTGATGGAGCAGCTGTGCAGCCTACCGGAGCACTGCTGAAATGACCCTGGGTACCCAGCATTGAGCACCCACCTTGCTCTCTGTTTCCTCATCAGAGACCTTTATGCCCATCTCTCCTGAGACCCTTGGTGGCAGGAAGTGAAGTCCTATGTCTTCTGGGGTCCCTCAATAGCTGCTTCCTAGGACCCACCTTGGGACTCTCCCCAATGTCACACAGACCTCCTTCCCTCTGTCAGCAATGTCCATTCCACTTGCCTAATGGCACTGCTGTCCTTCCCCACCATCCTCGGCACACCCCAAGGGCTCCTGTCCTCATTCGTCTCATGGACTTCCCATCATGCGAACCCTGTTTTGTTTTTTAAAAATCTCTGAGTCAAGATGAATAATATGTGCACTGCATCTGTCAACAACTTTCAGAAAAATTTGACTTTTCATGCCCATTTCCTATAGGGATTTCTGTGAGAATTGGGATCATCCTGATCAAATGAAGCAGTGAGTGTTCTCTCTGGGAGTGTCTGCAGATAAGCAGGCAGATTTTCTATTCAAAATATCTGACAGAACCCAGAGTGTCCACAGACATTGTGCATTATTGTGTTATGGAACATTGTCTGCATTATTTGTTCTTGTTTGGTAGTTGCTTTACACATTGCATAGAGGATATATTCTAAAGTACAGTTCTTGGTCTTATTATAAGTATAAAAATGTGTGCAGTTGTGTCTGTGTGTGTGTGTGTGTGTGTGTACTTGGTGGTAGACCAGAGGGCTGTACCTTAGCCGATGGTGCAATATTTAATTATATAGACCAAAATATTGTTTCAATTTTTATAACAATTACAGATATTTGGTTGATGTGTTACTTATTTAAACCAGTTTAATTTCTTGAGCTGCCCAAACATGCATTTTAAATGTATATCTATGTGACCAGAGATCTTCATTCAGAAAGACAAAAGGAAACAGAGAAAACTGAATTGTATTTAAATTATTATATTAAGAAATATTATATTAAGTAAAATATTAAATTATATACATATAAAATGTTTATGCAAGGAAGTCAAGTCTAAAATTAAATTGTGCAATTTTTACACAACTATTTGGGTATATTACAAACCATGGAACTGAACATCCTTTGTGGATGAATTTTGTGGTTAATAAACTGTTAAAATACGAATGACTTGATATCTTAGTGTGAAGTAAGGAATGGCTTTGTTGAAAACATAAATTGATTTCTGCAGGAACAAACTAGTTCGATAGTTGATATATAAATTAAGGCCTGTTTGGTTCCCTCTTACACACACACACACACACACACACACACACACATAAATCCCTAATCGTATTATTGACTAAATGCCAAAATTTCATTGAATTATCATTCAGTATTGATGAAAATTTTCAGCTAGCGGAGCGTGCTGGTATTTGACACTAGGCTGGAGGCAGCAGCGGCCATGCTTCCCCGGGATTGCCGGGTCTGGATGGAGAAGCGGTTGGCCGGTGACCCGGGCTGCTGATCTCTCGCCGCTTCTGTCCGCGAGGCACTGCCGCAGGGTCAAGGTGGCCTCGCCTCGCGCTTGGCGCATGGCCCGTGGGGGGACCCTGCGAGCGGCCGCCTGGGTGCTGGGGTGCGGCCGGGTAGGGGTTGCTACCGCTGGCGCCCTGCTGCCTGACCTGACAGACCGAGCGCTGGTCGCTGCGCCTGGTCGCGCTTGCCCTGCCGCTGCCCAGAGCTGGTCCAGGGACCCATTGCGCCTGGGCGGGCAAGGCGCCCCGCAAGGTCTGGGGCAAGAGGAGACGCCGCTGCGGGGGTCCGAGGTGGAAGGTGGGTCCCAGCGAGCACCGCCTGTACGTATGAAAATCCATGACAATCCCAAATATGTTGTCAGTGACAAGAATTGTCTTGGACCCAGTTTTGGGATATTTGATTATTGAAGATTTTAATGTTGTACTAGGAGTTTTTGCTTTAGCTAGGCTAACCGATTTGTTCCACTTACTTATATGATAATTTCAAGAAATGTAATGTTGATTCCTGCTGCTTTTCATGTCAGACACCAAACCCTTCCAACAACTCGAACACTAGCTAAGTACTTCAATCCTTGTTATGCTTCTGCTAGGTGAAAACCAACGTTCATCAGCAAGGTAAACATGGTAGTTCAGTTAATCTTGGTGGCAGCTTCTTTGGCAGCTCTGATTTTCAATTATATTGATAGCATTTATCTTCAGATGATTTCGTATTTTACAGCTTTCAACACAACTGCATCAGCTTAGTTATTATCATTATCGTCGGGGAAAACTGTTCAGGTGATAAAAGGCAGATGAGAGTCACCCATCACCATTAGAAAGGCATAATTGGCAATAATGCCAGTGAAAATCTACAGGAGTTTTCCTATTTTGGTGTTTAGCTTGTAAAAGGACTTGTCAGAACAAACCAGGTCATCAAAATTGAAGTAATGTGCATTGAAAATAAGCTTGATCATGGACATATGCATGTATTTTTAAATAAAAATAAAAGTAGAATTTAGAATTTTTAATCTTAGGTTTCTTGATTATAAGTGAAGTATTACTCCAAGTATTGTCAGTCCTTTTTTATGTTTTTTAAAAATATAGTTCAGAGCATGGAAACTGAAGTGTTGACACCTCACTCTAAAACCTAGATTGCTTACAAAGCCATAGTGAACTCCCTAGGATTAAATATATATCTTATACAACTTGGCTATTCGTTTTATGTTTGATTTTTAAATCTGTATAGATATTAACAGTTCATGTAGTTAATATTTGATCATTTAGGATAGAGAGAATAAAGTTAGCTTAGCTGTGAATGAAGCAAAGTTGTAAAGAGACATAAATATGATAAGTTTTGAAAATAAATCAGATCAAACAAAATAGGAGGTGTTTAAGCTCATTTTCAGTAGTCTTCCAGTCTCTCAGGTGCCTAATAGTTAATATATCAGGATAACAAGTAACAAAGACTGTTGAAATAGGAGAAGTAGTCCATTAGCCCTTTCATCTAAAAGCAGTGAGTTACATCATGCCTTCCAACTGTGTTTCTAACACAATATTTGTACGATATTGGAACCTGTACTCATGTATTGTGTAAATAATAGGAAACTATGGTTTTCAAAGATTTTTTAAACTTTGGGAAATCTTCTTTTGTTAAGATGTTAAAAGAATAAAAGCTGGGAAAAAAAACTACCTTTGAAAATAAAACAAAAAAAATTCAGCAAGTTGATAAAATTTCAATAAATTGATAAAGGGGCATTTGCTTGTCTTCCTTCCTTTCTTCTTGGAGGTAAGTAGTCTAGAAAGCTTGGTGTATGTAGGGGAAATAATCTTCATGCCTGGAGTGGAGAATATTTTGTAGAATGCTGAGAAATAAGGGTGAGGAAGAAGCTGAAACTGGAGGATGAATCACAACCAACAAAGACCAGATTAGATTAGTGTTGGGAGAAATCCTAGCTCTTTGCTCACAGCAGTTAATGTCTCAAGTGTGTAAACCTGCAGAGAGGAGCATTCTGCTCAGACCACCTAGGAATGTGAACAACTGCCCCAAGTTGACCTAGGGTTACCAAGGGAACCTGAGTAGAAGCCTGGTGGTCTAATCCCCCATGGCACATTGTGATTGGGCAAGAAACATATAAAATATATACCTTTTCCCTCAATAAATGAGTTTGCAGGCCGCTCACTATAAACCTGCTTCCACCCAACTCCCGGAGTGTGGGGGTCTTGACTCCACAGACCTTTCCTGTGCCTCAGCTAGCCTGGCATCACTACATTTGTAAATACTTTTAAAAGCTGGATGTTGTTAAGGATTATGACAAACAGTAGTGAATCATGTATCTTGTGCAAAGAACCAGGGTTATAAGAAAGTTGCACCCTCATGAACTAACCATCTTCCAAAGTCCTCACCTCCTAACGTTATCCCCTTGGGGATGAAGCAAACATTAGAAGTTGGAGGGAGTATACTGCTTAGAAAAAATGATAGCATTTACTTTGGAGATTATTTTCCATCTCAATTTTAAATGACTGTGCCATTGTTTTTGTAACATCTGTAGTTGCTATTCTAATTTTTTAAAATCCTTTTTGTTACCTGTTATTTATTTGGGGGATTTAAAAATCTATTCTTGAATTTGTGGTGCAGCTCAGTGGTGGCATATTTACTGATATGCAGCCCCTGGATTTATTCCCAGCACTTAAAAACAAAACCAATGTCTGTACTTTCTTTGTTTTCTGAAAGTTCATGCTCATTTGCCTTCCCAGAGTCTTTTTTCACTTATTGGATTGAACACTGAATGAGTCCTTTCCAATTGGAAACTTTTAGTCCTGTTAAATCTTGAATTTTCTGATAACCTTCTCCCCTATATTTTCTCTACTCTAAATTTCTTAAATGTGTATTATTTTCTTATTGGACACTCTGGAATAATCATTGAATTTTCTTATAAATTTTCTCCTACATCTTTTATCATTGTTGTACATTTTGGGATATCATCACTTTATTGTCTGACTCTTCCATTCAACTTTTTAATTTCTTTTCTCAGTTTTAATATCTATTAGTGAAAGATAAATGTAGAGTGTTCTTGTCTCATGAAACACCGAAGATATGATTTTTAAAAACTTGTATTCTAGTCTCTGTCTTTTCTGAGTCCCTAAATTTATTTGTCTGGCTTTTGTCTTTCAAGTTAAGGCAGACTTCCTCAAGTGTCTGAGGGTCCTTGGTTACCTTTGTTAAGGGTGAGTCTCTAAAAGAGGTTTTCGGGAGCTCTGTGCATGCAAGTGTGTGTCATGTACTGGCCAGTGGGCTTCACTTTGCTGTGAGTTAGGCTGGCCACTTCATTTCTTCAGCTGACTCTCTCATGGGCCTCCCAGAAATGCAGGTGAAGAGTTCCAGACCTTGAAGCTGGTGGGCCAGGGGCCAGTCCAATTAGGTCCACTTTGGAAGTGATCAACTCCCACAGCAGCTGACCATTTCTGTTCTCTCCTAACCTGCCTTCCCCTAGTTTGCTGGTTAAAAACATAGTTAATCAAGTGCCCCTGGGTTGAATCCCTGGTGCCAAAAAAAAAACAAAACGTGTCAACAAAGTCAAAAGGCAACACAAAGAACAGGGAAAATATTTGCAAATCATATATGTGATTAAGGGATTATTAATATCCAGAAAATATATAGAACTCCTAAATATCAAATAGTTTTCCTTCCCTGGAAAAATAAGTGGCAGTGAAATAGGTGAGCTGGGTTGAGGAGGCAGCAACACTAGAGGTTTGAGCCATGGCTACACAGTGGACCCTGCAGAGGGGGCCTGGTGAGGGCTGTGGCAGGTGACATGAAGACCTTGCTTGCTTCCAAGTCCTGAGCCTGCCTGGGGATCCTTTAATTATTTATTATTTGAATTTTAATTCCCAGAAAGGCCCTTTCCACCTCCCACCTTGGGCTGTCTGGTCAGAAGGGGAATCTTTCTTTGGTGCGGACAAAGGCCCCAAGAGGCTACTGCCATGGTGTGAGAAGTGGAAGATGGCTTACTGGTCAGAGGCACCAGTGGAGCCCAAGTCCCAGGTAAACAGACCTTTACTTTATAAATATTTGCAATTGCCACTAAAGACCAAACAAATCTTTTACTTTGGGGCTTTGTGATAGTACTTTCCTTGGGAACCAGAGCTGGAGGATTATGTGGGAAGTGACACCCTGATACAAGAAAGACTTCTGTTAGGATTTGGATATGAGGTGTCCCCAATAACTCATGTGATGCAATGCAGGAGTGTTCAGAGGGGAAATGATTAGATTATAAGAGGTATAACCTCACCCTGTGGATTAATCCTTTTGATAGATAAATAGTTCAAAAAGATTGCTCTACTGGGTGCTAACTGTAGACAGGGTAGGGTGTGGCTGGAGAAATTAGGTCACTGGTGGATACTTTTAGAGTTAGTATTTTGTATCACTCTGCTTTCTGATTGCCATGAGCTAAGGTACTTTTCTCTGCTACACCCTTCTCCCATTATGTGCCACCTCACCTTGGGCCCAGTGCCATGGAGTCAACTGACCATGGACTAAAATTCTCTGAAACCATGAGCCAAAATGAACTTTTCCTCCTCTAAGGTGTTCTTGTGAGGTATTTTGGTCACCACAATGAACAGCTAATGAACATATATTTCCTACCATTTACATGAATTCTCCACCTTGTGTGGGGTGAAGGAGGGACCCATAATACCTGAACCACTTTCTCCTGTGACTGTGTACTTTGTGCTGATAAGAAGATGCTGAAGGGAAGGAAACACCACCTTAAAACCTCCACTCTGACTCTGTCTTCAACGTCACTGCCTCTCATCTCTGATGAGCTCTCTTACTGTAGATAGTATCTGAATAGAAATAATTCATCTTCCCTGTTTACTTAGAGATCTAATATTTCAGCCTCCACAATTTACTCTTATCTGATCATTTGATGTGATGCAAAGCCAACACAAAGGAAAGGACCCTGTGTAATAGTGGATTCTCCCTTACCCAGTGAAGGAAGATTCATTTACAGATGAAACCAAGCAAACACCAAGTGACCAGCATGAGTCTGAGCACTTAATGGAAAGAAACACCCCATAGGTTATTATTCCCCACCACAATCAAAGCACACTTGAAAGAAAAATGTTAAATTCAGTTATTTGTTAATTTATATTAGCCAAGTGTGTCATCCAATAGGATACAACACATGACTAACTCAAATGCTGAATAGCCTTCATAATTTAAACTTCAGTTATTAAGAAATATCTCAGCTTCTCCCACCCACTGGATGAAGGACAATTTGTTCATTTTATATACAGAAACCCAACACCATACATGTGAGTTCTTTAGCCTTTGCCTTTTCAAACTTGGCAATGTGAACTATGGATTTTGGACCCAGGATGTTGCCTTCCCAGTGGTGAAGGCTCTCATCATATCTGTCATTGGAGTTGGTTCTGATAGCTTCCACCAGCTTAGCCAGAGCTCCTTTGTCTTCTGAGTTACCCTGTGTGAAGGCAACAGTGATGTATGTCTTCCAGTGAACCATACATCCCAGTCTGGCCTTCCCCTTGATGATGCAGTAAAGGAACTCCCATCTTGTGACAGAGGGCAGGAAAGGAGACAACCAGCTTGATTGGATCCATGTCATGTTCATTCACCACCAGCTGAGACTTCTTGTTCTCCACCAAAGTGGTGACAGTATTGACCTCTGCTCAAAGGACAGTCTCTTCATGGGGACATCCCCTTTGCCAGCAGCCTTCTTAGCCCAGGCCAACAGCCTCTGCTTCTTCTGCTCATCTCTGGTCTGTACTTGTTTGCAAGCTTAAGCAGCTGGGTGACTATTTGGGTCAAAGGCCTGGGTGAACTAGTTAATTGTGAAGCACTTTCAGCTGCTTATAGAGAATAGCTGTTTGCTGCTTCAGCCACATATAGCAGGGCCATTTTACAAAGTGGGTAAGGTCCCTTTGTGACTAAATGTTCTCTCCAATGCAGATGTTCTATGCCGTGTGTGTGTGTGTGTGTGTGTGTGTGTGGTGTGTGTGTGCATGACTAACATTTTCTATTTATTCATTAATAAAAAGTGCACAGTACAAGCCCTTTATCCCAGTGCACATACTCAGCAAAAGATTAACAATAAACCCTGGATGGCACATACATAATATTTTGGCATGATTTAAACATTTAAAACAATTTATATTTAACACATCACATGACTACTTTTGCTTTTAACAAAGCAATAATCAGACATGGTATCAAATACATATAATTTTTCATTTAGAAGTAAGACTAACCCTAAGATTACAATAACAACGTTTAACCCATTAATTGTAAACTATCTTCATTTTTCCTTCTTCAAGTTGCTGTTCCATATCTTAAACTGAACTGGTCAAATTTGAGCACATTTCCATTTGGGGTGAAAGACTTTCATTCAGAGCAATAGATTTTCAATGTTTCTTTGAAATTTTAAAATGTTAGTAATTTCATATACAGTATCATATCACATAACACAGAGGTACTAACAGTAATCAAGGAATACATTTGCTCCATGGTTATATTATAGAAAGTCTCTGCAAGTTGTAAAATATGACTCACTGACCATGGGGGCACTGCTTAGATAGATACATGATAAAATCTTTTACTATAAACAGTTCCAATGTTAACCTTTTCTACATGAAAATCAAAGTCAAAATGATCATTATTTTAAGAATGATAAATGACTCTAAAACACAATAATTTTTTTTTCTTTTGATGGTGCTGAGGATTAAACCCAGGGCCTTGTACATGCTTGGCAAGCATTCTACAACTGAGTTACTTCCCCAACCCTCAAAATAAATTCTTAATAGCATTTGCAGATTGTTTAAGAGTCCAAAGTAATAATAATGTAAGCTTCATCTTTTTTATGCAGATTATTATAAAAGGATTATAACCATAATTCAAGTGAATATTTACAAGTTAAGTAATGATTTGAAAATATGCTCAATTTAAAGGTCACATGTTGAAGGTTTAAGAATTAAATATAGTAATATAAATCACTAGTTAGGTTAACAAGAATGCTTTATTTGCAGTACACTCACTTTTCAGGAGTGCAGAGAAGATTAAAAGCAAAAACACCAGCTGGTGCGGCAGAGGGGCAGGCTGTGAATCCGCACCTTTTCACCCCCTCCAAGGGTTAGAGTACACCTCTAATTCCATAACTAAAGCATGTCAGAACATTAATCATAAGTATTTGCTGCTATGAAAATCAGAAAATGGTTACCAGCATTTAAACTAATGTTAGGGTACACTGCCCAAGAAAAATGCAACCCCAGAGGGAGAACATTATTACATTGTATAAGAATCGCCATTTTGTGGGTTGGGGATATAGCTCAGTTGGTAGAGTGTTTGCCTTGGAAGCACAAGGCCCTGGGTTCAATCCCCAGTACTGATACGCCCCCCAAAAAAAAAAGAATTGCCATTTTGTGTTGCCAAACATGCTATGCTAGGCAACTGTTGGGGTACAGAGGTGAAGTTTTCTCATGGGAGGAGCATTTCCTACATGACATGGAGTCTTAGAGTAAAATAGAATCTCTTTTGTCATTGTTCATATAGCCTGGTCCATAACAAAACCAGGACTAAATATTTCACTAAGAACTTTTATTACTAACTTAATAGAAGATTTATATAGAAAAGGCTAAATGTATTTAGATACAATACCTATTAAGTGTATGTGGCAAAAATGAAATATGAGGATTATGAATTCAAATTTTTCATGCCTCTAATATTAGACATTTTATCCGTATTTTGGCCACTTCTTCAACAGAAACCAATTCTCAAATGTGAGACACAGACTCAGTGAATATACCTGCATCTCTCCCAGGATTGGTTTTCTAGCATGTTAGAGAAGAGACCTTAGGATATATGGGTGAGCCTCCAATGTTCAAGGAGTATGGGCAGATAAAGGACTGCAACAGGCAGTTAGCTCATATTTTCCATTCCAGACATTTCTGCTTTAAATACTTTACTAGCTGTGGATAGAGCTGCGAAGGCTTCCAGTGGGCCACTTCAAGACACATCTTTACTCTGGGGTGTTCATTTATCCAAGATTTAACTTACCTGTGTTAACATTACCCCTTTATCAGCACAAGTAATTAAGAGTAGGTTATAGTATTTCAAGAAATTGAGCACAAAACCAAGAAGCACAAGGAGGAGTGCTAGTAGTCAATATTGGATTATATAGTTAGATGATGCCTTTGCAATGTTTATGGCCTATAATGTCAACCTAATAAAGGGGGAAACACCCTGTGAATGTCACACAATTGTATCAGGCTATTAAACAGTACAATAACATGGAGAAGTTTATTTAGTTCTCACAAATAATTTCGCAGATCTGTACAGTGAAAAGCTAGACTGACCTAGGGGTAAAAATCCTTACACTGAGAACAAAGTATCTTTTAGTCCCATAAATCATATGTAATCAAATGTTAAGGGAAAATATTCCATAACCATGTGGGTTGTGCAGAATCTATTTAATGCCATATGTATTTACTTTTTAGTCAAACTGGGTAAAAACAATGTAACCTTTTGCTTTTTTATGCATTTCAAAATTCACTTATATCAATGTTCCTTTCCACATCGATTCATTCCATTTCCAAACAGGAATGAGATAAAGGGTAAGAAAAGTATTCTTGATTGTTTCTCTTTTTGCCCTTGGAATAAAACTTTTTTCAAAAAGTTTTTAAAAAGCTTTGTTAAAACTTTTTTGAAGTTGGAAGGATAACAAAAGTTTCAAATTTTTCTTCAAACAAAATAAATAAGTAAATAGGCATTAAATGTCAGTAATTCATCTTAATTATTAGTTATCCACTTGGTGAGGATCTTACAGTCATGTATATAAGCATTGCCCAGGGATATGCCCAGATCTTACTGTCACAGGGGTAGTGACTATATCCCACAGGCTGGATCTTTCTACATTTTCTTTTCTCCTCAGTCAGAGGGCGTGATAGCCAGATGGCCACATGATTAAATCATTCCCATCTCCTGGTATCTATGTCACCTTTGTGTAATCTCCACCTTCACTTTAACAAGGTGGTCAGTGTGACCAAAACAATATAGCATATGGTAGAAGTGACAATATCACTTTCCAGATCAGGTTATGAAGGACACTGTGACCCATTCCTTCCTTCTGCAATTGGGTCATTAGCTCTGTGTTTAGCCAGTTACAATGTCTTGAGGACACTCAGCCAGCCCTTTGGAGAGGCCAGTGGGCAGTGGAGACCTGCCCACAACACTCAAGGGAGGGCTCAGTTGACTGCAGCATCATGAGGATCCTTGTGGCAGAATCAGCCAGCTACTCCACCCCTATTGCTGACCCTCAGAACCTGTGTGAGAGAACATGTTGTGGTTTGTATCTGGAATGTCCCCAAACTGTTTTGTGTTGAAGGCTTGTCCCCAGTGCAGCAATGTTCAGAGGTGGGACTTTTGGAAAGAGATTGAATCATGAAGGCTCCCCTCTCATCAATGGATTAATCCATCCTCAGTTGAAAAAATGACTGGTAGTTGGTGGGACTCGCTGGGGGTGAGTCCTAGAAGGTATTTCTTGTCCCCTGCTCCTTCCTGTCTCTTTCTGCTTCCTGGCAGCCATGAACTCAGCAGCTGTCCTCTAACATGCTTTACTGTGATGATTTTTCTGCTTTGAAGCCAGTTGACTGAAACCTCGTTCTAAGCAGCTGGGTTGGGAGGTAAGTTGACACATAGCAATAGGTAACTAATACAGAGTGCTGTTGTTCATCTGTAAAAGGCTCTGCCCCTCCCTCCCTGTGCCCTTTCCACTCTGTCCAGGTCACTTTGAGAACACTCAGACACACAGTTCATAACCAAAAATGCGTCCTCTGCCCACCAAGGTCTCTGAGAGCACCTATGGCACTGGGGTCTTTCCCTGTCACCAGGCTTTATTTTTCTACTAGCACAGTGCCTGCCTTTGTAAGTGTTCAATAAGTGTTTGTTTAGTAGATCTGGATATTTTGGTTTCTTCCCAGAGTCTGAAAAATCATGCTTAGCTCAAATACCTACTCAGTAGGATTTGTTGATCAAGTAAACAACCTACAAAACTTATTGCCAGTTCAAAATTATCACTCATGCCTTCAATATGACACTGATCAAACATTCTTCAGCTGATAATCTGAGCATAAAGTACTTTAAAATACACAGTTCTTGTCATGGAAATTAATATTTATAATTAACTAAAATCAGAACAACTACTGTTGGAATTCTGCAATGAGAACTCTCTGTCATCTTTTCAAAAAAATATACAAATTTTTATATACTTTGTAAGGCAGAGTCACCTAAGCAAAGGTTGGCCAAAGATCATCAAGAAAGATCTGGCTTCTGTCCTTTTGAGGGCAGTATGAGAGAAAACATGAGTGATATTTCTAAAGCCTGTCACTGTGAGATGCTCAATTGATGGTCGTGTGTGTGTGTGTTTGTGTAGTGACTACAGGCATGGAAAGTATCTAATCAACTCACTTTAGTGTCTGCTGCCTGCCTGCTGTGTGCCAAATGACCTGACAGGTGCTGAAGTACAGAGGAACAGATAGCATGACAGATTCCACAGACACACTAAGCCTGTTTCCTGCCAGGTCCTGTGCTGGTATTTGCAGAGCTCACTATGCAGTGGGAGAAACAGACATGGATGCAAAACCATCCTGAGGTAACAGCCATTTGAGTAAGGAGCCTCTTCTGTGGGACACAGAACAGCGTAACTGACCACTGAAAGAAGCACTTCCTCCAGAGGCTGACTGTGACCCCTCACCTGCTCACTCAACTGACAGTTGCTGTGCACTGGCTATACAACACTGTCCCTGGCACACACAAAGTGGACACTCAAAGGTGGTTCAAGACAAATATACCCACATGGAGCCCATGATATATCCAGCAAGACAATGAGTCATGTGATTGGATCTTAGACAATAAGGATGGGGTGCAAAGTTTTTCTAGATGGGGTCAAAGAGGCATTAGGAATCTCAAGAACAGGGTCTAAAAAAGCAATGAGTGGTGAAAGACTGCAAAAATGGCCCTGTTAAAAGAGGTAACAGCAGAGATAGGGTGTGTACAGCCTGGAGCAGGCAAGTTTGAGAATCACCTCTGAAGTGGTAGCAAGTCTGCCACCAGAAGGCAGAAGTGTGTTTCCAACAGGGCAGATTCAGCATCCCCTGACCCAGCAACGAAGCTGAGGCATTGCTAGAGTGCAGAGGCAGAGTTTCCAGGACCATGCTCATGTTGCTCCTCTGAGCTTAGCACTGAGCCTTGCACAAAGTAGGCACTCACTCTCAGGACAAGCACAGGAGGTGAAGAGATTATAGAGTGGACTGGGGCCTGTGGAGGTCCAAAGGAAGCCTAGAAAAATAGGTATGGCTCTCACAACGCTGCCTGGATTCTCCTCTCTGAGCAGGACACTGTGTTTTCAGAGTAGGGACTACACTGTGGTTTCATATGCAATTCCTAATTCAAGTCAAGATTGGGTTTTCTATGCACAATATCAGTCCTCATGGAGATGAAAAATACTGAGCATTAATGTCTTCTTAACACCTCTCTAAGGAATGCGGCTCCCAAGTGCACGTCACTTGGTCCAACAGTTCCACCTGTGTCCTGCTTCACAAGGACGTCTCACAACCTTCTCATGAGGGTGGCAGACGTTCCAGTGTTGGCTCACTGACAGTTGGTGTTAGGTAACTTTTCTCAGAAAGAGTTAAGCTACTTATTTAGTTCCTTTGTTAATTTCTTCCTTCTTTTCCTAGCCCTTTCTAAAAAGGATTTGAAGAGGCCTAAAATGTATAATCTGGTTTCACAGGATGGGCCCAAATTTATCTCATTGTTTCTTTTCTGCTTTGTCCTAGGAAAACTGGAGCCACAAAGATTGGGCCTTCTGGTCCAACCTCAGAGAATGAGTTCCTGGAGGTAGGCAAACCAGCAGTGATGAAGAGTACAGTTTTCTCATGAATTTGGGTGAGGTAGGTATTCACAGGGCCTTTCTCAGCCTTCATCATCTCTATCAACATTGGTTGTGAGCATGTCCTCTCCAGACTTACCCCACTCTTAGTAACAGAAAAAAGCTGGAAGCTATTGCAAAGGCCACTATTGCACAGGAAACCTGATGTTGCCCAGGGAAGGCCAGGACAGGTGAAGAGAGGCCTTGTATGTTCCAGACTCAGGCCTGGCAGCCTCTGCAGCCCTGTCATCTGCCTGCAGGAACCTCTGGAGACCTAACTGTGGCAGAGCCAGATGGCTGCCTAGGTTACTAGGTCAGCTTATGTTTTGCAGGGAGGAGGGACTTGGAGAGGGATGATGAAATATCTCCCTCTGGAGTCCAACCTCTGGTATTGCAGGCTGCTCTTGCCCTCCTGTGACATGTCCATTATCAGAGCCCATAGAATGAATGTTACCACTCTATTTATGCAGACATTTGTTCCAGGGATTGACCCCTCCCTAGGACCACTCATTGTGGGACATCAAATTTACAGAAGTCTTAGATACAGGAAACACTGACAGTAGTCCAAAAAGGTTCCTTCTACGGTATCTATTGTATAATTGGAAAAAATTCAAACTAGGCTATCTAAAGAAAAATATACTTCTGCAACACTGCTTGGCCTCCATATGTGCTTGATAATCAAGAAGGATGAGCTCCTAGTTTTAACACCATTAACAACTAGATCTCTACTGAAAAAGACAAAGAAAACAGAAGTCCCTTATGTGCAGGTTTTTATGGCCCTCAGTCAAGATACAGAAAGATTACAAAAATATGCAAGTAAGACTTCTATGGCCACACTGGCAAGGTGAATAGCCTGATTGTCCCCACTTGGGAAGACCTCGTCCCTCTTGTTCTTACTGAAAAATAATTCTTCGATGAAGTGACAGGGTGCAAATGCCCATAGGGGTCCAGAAATCCAGATTGTTATCACATCAAAGGAGCTGTGAGTCTTGTTTGGCATGGCAGGTGATTGACATGCCTACTTTAAAACATTTCTTATAAACAATTTTGAAATAGTCCTCCACTTGCAATGACAGGGATCACCTACAGATTTTAGTGACTTCCTTTCTTCTCAATCTCTGCTTGTACTAAAAATAAAGGTGTTTTCAGAATTGTTAGCACACATTTTTGCCTGGGTGGCTGGCCAGTCAAAGCTGTATTTATCTTTGTTGAATGTTTGAGGAATGCAATGTCTATTGTTTTCTGTATTTTAGGCATGATGACTCTTAGTGTTTTCTTTCTTAGTGTTTTCTTTTTCTCAAAGAAGCAAGTGAAAATGACTGACATCTTGATTTTCATGGGTAATATACAACCAACTATACATTAAATGTAATTAAGATAAATATTTGTAAAGCTAATCATATAATTTAAAATCTGAAAACTATATGAGAGAGGTAAAACAGCTGAATCATTTGTAAGTTAAAATATGTTTTTAAAATTTCTTGAATATATTCAACTAGAATGGTAAGGCATTTTTCTACATATAACATCATGTGTTTCCTACTATTCCAAAGGAATCTAAGAAATAATTTTACAGGGAAGAGCTCAGATCAATATAGAAGTGAACACCTGGTGTCTGATAAACACAAGTTCCAGATCGCTGTGTGGGTGCTAATGCTGAGTCTCCCAGGAAAGCCAACACAACTCCCAGTTCAGCTTGCAGTTCTTTCCTGCCTGGGCCCAGTCAGAGGTTCCAGTCTGCTTTATAGAAGAGTTATACCAGGTGCAGCCCAGGTGGTAAAGCCAGTGGACAGCACAGGGAGTGGTCACAGTCAAAGTATCCCCACACCACCTTGTCTCCTTGCACTGGATTGGCCTGGACACTGAAGTCTGACTCTGTGCAGTGTATTCTCTGGCAGTGCCTGGGCTACAGAGGGCCATCACATGGGGAAGAGATTGAGAGGGGTCTCTCCCTAGCAGAACTTGGCTATAGGGTCCTGGTAGGGGTTCTCATGCTGCACATTCATTCTAGGAAGAGGTCCTGCACTTAGCCAAGCACAATAGGAAGTGATCTTCCACAGCCATAAAGAGGTTCTGGAATTCCTCAACTGCCCTGTTGAGGAAGGACTCCAAGAGGAGTTGCTTGTTGAATTGCTGGCCCAGGACATGCAGTACTGCAGGTGCTGCAGCAGCCATTGGCCAGGCAGCTATTGCAGCAGTACTGCTTTGTGCTGGGGACACTTGACATCACAGCAGTCATTGGTCAGTAGATTCTTCCTTTCACAGACATACCCTCAGTCATCCATGATGAGGTGCTTCCCTTGAAAGGAGTTCTGGCACTGAATTCTTGGCTGGCTGCTATTGCCCAAGTTAAATTGCACTTTCCATGGAATGGATTGATCCTGGTCTTGAAGCTGGAGGAGATTCTGACTTCTCACTGCCTTCTTCTCCTGCTTCAAGAGCTGCTGAGGACATAAACCAGTCAGAGCCTGAAGACCAGGGTCAGCACCGACCTCTTATGCAGGAGACAGCACCACACCATGGAAACCAGGTTTCCCATTCTTATGGTGATTGGGGTTACACTGGGGAGCAGAGCAAAATCAGAGCCCAGGACCCAGTGGCATGGCCCCTTCATGCCTGGAAGCCCCACCACTTGCTGCAACCCTGGCCCCACAGTCCACAGCCCATTTTGTAAGTTAAAATATTGAAACATCCATTGCTAATCATAAATTCAAGTATTCTTGGCTTAAGATCTATAAAAGACAATATATTTGGGTCTCTTAAATGTGTTTTTATAAATTGTATGTAAAAAACAGCAAACAATTTATATGTGAAAAAGTAAAATGTTGACCTTCTTCCTGGGTGTTCATTCAAATTACTAAGAACTAAAACCAATTCGCATGTAATTCAAGATTCTAAAAAGTAACACCTGAGGAGCCTTAACTGACCTTAACAGTAGGAATGCACTATCTACTTAGTCTGGAATGCCCAAGAGGAAAGTATACCCAAAGACAATTGTGCCATCTTATGGATACAAGAAAAGTCATATGCAAAACACTGGGTTTAACTGTAGGGGTCTAAACCCCAAAAGTGGAGACCCATCCAAGTCCAGTAACCCATTTCTCCAAACAGCTAGATCCTGTGAGTCAGAGAGTATCAAACTGTTTAAAAGCAATAGCTATGACACCTTTGGTAGTTAATAGGGCCTCCCAATTAACCTTGGGACAGCATGTGGAGGTCCAGTTCCTCCCACCTGTCACCCCATTTCATATTGTGACAATCCCAGTCAGTGAGTAACATGAGTGTCTTTATTTTACAGAAAAGGAAACAGGTTTGAAAATGTACAGTCACCATGGAATGTACAGTCACCATGTCTCTAACCCTCCTCCCACCATGGAATGTACAGTCACCATGTCTCTTCAGCCAGAAAGAGACAAAGCCTACCTAGGGTGGCCCCCTCAGGAGAAGATCAAAGAGGATGTAGAGCTAAAACACAGTGCCCAGGTTCCATTTCTCTTTCTGCTGTATGCTGACCAGGTCCATCCCAGGAACCCCAGATGTGTTCACTACTGGAACCACTTGCCATGATGCCCTTGATTTTGCCCTTGAAATGGCCAAACCCTTTACCCTTCAGCCTGAGGCAAAAACTCACACCTGTCCTTTTATGCCTTCCTGAGAAAGGTTGAGAGTGAGCCAGCCATGCCACACCAGCCAGCAGAAGGAACAGTTCCTGGCAGTGTCCTTCCTGGAAAGCCCATGGTCTCAACTGAGTGTTTTTTATCCAAAGTTGATACAGGACTCCAAGAAGCTGTCACCTTCTCTATCAGCTTTGAAGACAAGGATGAAAGATGACCCTTTTGAGATACCTTAATTACAGTCCTGCAGATGCAATGAAATGGGCTAAATGAGATTCTGATGTCTCATTCAAATCCATGGGGCATACCATTCCCATGCGGCTGCCACCACTGACTCTCACAAGGGGAGATGCACAGAAAGGGCCCTGAAACCAATATGTGGGACCTCATACAAGTCTCCTGTCTGCACATTTCTGTCCCTTCAGATGTAAGGTGGGGACCGAAACAGAGCATGTAAATTCACATACACTGTGCATGGATTGCAGTGCAGGCCAGGACTCTTCCCCATCAGCAAGCTCCTGGCCATCACTTGACAAGATTCTACATCTTGCTGGCTATTTCCTCAACTTTTCCATGCAGAGAGGGTAGGAGAGAGGCTTAGATGAATCTTCAAAGGTCCTTCACAGTTCCAGGATCTGAAACTGAGATGCCTCTGTCAGCACTGCCAGCTGGCCTGTTCCCCACTGAAACTTTCCTAACTCTAAAACTCTGAGGTTCCAGCAACACCTTCCTACCACTGATGAATACTGCTGTGTACCAAAGGTATGTGAGGCACAGGGACTTAATGCTGAACAAACTGATACTCCCCTCCTGGGACTTATGGCCAGGTAAGTAACACACTTATCTGGAGCTGAGAAGCCTGAGCTCCATACAATGCCTCTCCTCTGTGGAGTCCTTCCCTGCAGTCCATCCCAACCTGGTCACCTTGAGTGGACTCTGCTGTCACACAATAAAACATTCTAAAATAATAGGTTTTGAGGTTGAGAATTGTGCCTTTATTCTTCGCCATTCTTCATCTCAGCATACAAGGGAACTTCAGAACATCTGCCCAGAGCCCAAATGTGCTGGGAGCTGGGATTTCTATTCCACATGAAGAGGAGGTGACTGAGGATTTCCTGAGAGTTCAGAGGCACAAACAACAAATGCTTGTGATCTTCATTTTTCAAGTGTTTTATCCAGTGAGTCACACCTACTTTTCCCACAAAAATTTCAAAAGAATCAACTCTCAGTATATCCTCACATGGTGACTCCATGACAGGAGAAACTTCATTCCCTTCTGTCACATGACTTGTTCATAAACTAAGCACAGACAAGTGGGACCTCTTTGTCCCCTATCTTCAGCCTTCAAAACTTATGGTGAAGTTCAGGCCTGAGTTAGTTTATCCCCAAGTCTACCCATGTCCCAGACAGGCCAAGAGGACACAGGGCTGAGTCTCTTCTCCCCAGAATGTGCCCTGTAGCTCCACTTCCTCTCACAATGGTACCCTCTGTACACTTGGAGAGTGTCCCCTGCTGTAAGCACAGGCTCCCCATCTCAGGCAATTTTCTTACCACCCATCCCCACCCCTATTCTAAATCTTCCTTTCCAAATAGGGATAACCACTGATCTTGGGTTGTGAAGTCTGTCATGTGTGAATAAAACAGCAATGCGTACTGGGTCCCTGGAGAGTGAGAGGCTGGCATTCCTCACCTGCTTCTACTGCCACTGTTTTACCTACAGCCTCAGTTTCCAGCCCCCTGGACTTCATCTGCAAGCTCTGGGCTAGCCTAACCCCACACAACACCTGACACTTCTCAGGGTCTCACTCAGCTTCCAGTTCCAGTCGTTTAGTTCCTGTGTCATGCTGACTATTCCCATTCTGTCCTGGATCAGATGTTAACCAAGTAGGAAGGGGGAAGAAAATGAGACTCTCTACCCTGCAAAGGTAGAGGCTGTTCCCCACTGAAACTTTTCTAACTCTAAAACTCTGAGGCTCCAGCAACACTTTCCTACCACTGATGAATACTCAATAAACACCTGCTGTGTACCAAGGGTATGTGAGGCACAGGGACATAATGCTGAACAAACTGATTCTCCCTTCCTGGGAACTCTCTTTGAGAGTGTAATAGCACAAATTCCTGATTTAACAGATTCAAATATAATTCAATTATTCATCTTCAATCAAAATATCAAACTAAAAAATGGAAAGCCAGTGTTATGGTTTGGATGTGAGTTGTCCCCCAAAAGCACAGGTGTGAGACAATGCAAGAAGGTTCAGAGGAAAAATGATGGGGTTGTGAGAGTCTTAACCCAAGCACTGAATTATTCTCCTGATAGGGATTAACTGAGTGGTAACTGAAGTGGTAGGCTATGGCAGAAAGAGGTGGGAATTGGGGCATGACTTCGGGGTATATGTTTGTATCTGGCAAGTGGAGATCTCTTTCTGCTTCCTGATCATCATGTGAGCTGCTTCCTTCTGCCACACTCTACTTCTGTGATGCTCTGCCTCACCTTAAGCCCCAAGGAACAGAGTCAACCTATTATGGATTAAGACCTCTTAAACTGTGATCCCTCAAACAAACTTTTCTTCCTCTGCAATTGTTCTGGTTGGGTCCTTAAGTCTCAGCAGAAAAAAAAATCTGTCTAAAAAACCTAGAAACTTCAATTTTTGGATTCTAATTCCAAAGAGAATACATGAAATAAATGATGTTCAGAGGAAGTATGTGCTTAAACAAAGCAGTTTTGATCTGAACTCTCCCTGAGGCTACAGGCCAGGTTTGTTGTGCCCCACACCCTCAGTGCAGGTTTGTGTGATGTAACCTGAGAAAGGCCAAGCAATGCCCCACATGGATGCTCAAAGGCCAGGCCAACATGCCACTGCCCCCAAGATCCCTCCAGGAGCATCAGGTCAGAAGTGCACATCTTGCACATCTTTCAGCCAACTACCCAGCACCTGGTAGGAGCTTGGCCAGGGCTGCTGCAGGTCCAGCCCTGCCCTCACCATGCTGCTGTGCTGCAGAGGGACCCAATGAACAACAGGCTCCTCGCTGAAAGTGGGATGGTGATATTCATTTCATAATGCTTGCTGAAGACCAGCAGCTCTCAGCAACAGCCCAGAGGCTCCCCCTTGACTAACAGCAAAAGGAGGCAGGGACATTTCATGGGACAACCTAAGTCACTTCAACCCCTCAAGTACAAAGTCACAATGACCTGGTGGGAAATCAAATGCTGGGAGAAGGGGGAGTTGAAGTTCTTTCAGGAGCCCCAGCCCCTGTACCTTTCCTGGGATTTGCTCCTGACTTTGGTCCACCTCCACCCTGTCCTTGACCCCTGTATTAGAATTCCTGTTTACTTCCTGACTTCCATTGCCATTTCCTATCCCTGCTGAACCATACACAGCACCTCAGTCCACCCCCACCTGTTGGGACAAACCAACAATTTTTCCAATCATTCACCAGAGCTGGTCTCAAGGCTAACTCCCAACTCTAATGTGAGATCATCACCGTTTCCTACACATCAGGCTAGAGTAGTCCTTCCAACCATGAACTGGTGACATGACTTCACCCACAAGCCTTCTGTCTGAAGGACAAAATATCTTCTTGTCTTGGTAGACACCTTTACTGGATGGATTGAAATATTTCCAACTAACAATAAGGGCCTCTACAGTTGCAGTCTTACCTTCCCAGGAAATAATTCCATACTTTGGCTTGCCTGCCTCCCTCCAGTCTGATAAAGGTCCCAAGTTTACTTCATCTATCACCCAAGAATTGGGTAAAATTTTAAATATAAAGTGAAACTTCCACATTTCCTACCATCCGCAATCTTCAGGAAAAGTTGAGAGGACAAATAGAACGCTGAAGGCAAGTTTTACCAAATTATCTATAGATACTCACTTAGATTGAATTAAGCTCCTCCTTTTGGCCCTCCTCTGGATCCAAGCACTACCCCAAAAAACCCTTATGCTCAGCCCCTTTGAACTTCTTTATGGGTGACCCCTCCCCCACCCACCATTCAACTCAGTTACCTAGTTTTCCTCCTGATGTTCTCAAAACCCTCCTAGCTCACCTCAGGGCTGCCCTCTAGAAGTATGCCCACATCCATCTTCCCCAGTCCCAATCTTCAGGGGCCTCTCCTATTCCCATAGGAGATTTAGTTTACCTCTTCCCTTCCCAACCTATAGTCACCTTAAAAGAAAAATGGACAGGCCCCTTCAAGGTAATTTCAATCACTCCCACTGCAGCCAAGTTAGAAGACCACCCCTCCTGGATCCATCTAAGCAACTTGAAGCTTGTTCCTGGTACTGCCTCTTAGCATTCTGTTTCTACAGGTCCCACCCAACTCCACATTACCCACCGTCCTGCCACTCCTGAGGAAGCTGCTGAGTCACACACCCAAAATTCCTAATGTCCTTTTCTCTAGCCCCCTTTCACATTTTCCTAACAGCACTCAGAGATTAATTAAATTTATTATATTCACTCCCGCTTCATCTTTCTCCTCAAGCATTAGACCTCATTTGGGATCTTTGGTTTCAAGGGACATTTATTGACTTTAACCCCTACTCAAATTTCTTTCATCTGTGTTTTCTGCATATTGTCTTTACTTCACAAGCAGCAACTCTGGACCCAAAACAGTGAAGACAAAAATGGCTGAATGAGAACCCTGTCCCTGTAGTTGAAAAAGCTAATGCCTCTTGAACCTGGAAGACACACCCCATGCCATGGGGACAGGTTAAGATAGCAACAGAATAATCAAAGAAAAATTGAGAAAAATGGGTCAACTCATCATTCATACTAATAGATTCCTCATGCTGATCTTCATAATATGTACAACTGTGAGCATAACAAATGGCATAGAAACTTACTGGTCCCACATTCCACAGCCAGTCATTGCTCACCCAGTAACTCGATTGATGTTCCCCCTTCAGTTTACATCAATTCACTTCTTTCCCGCCTGGTCCTTTGTTAACTCCTGGGTCTTCCCAACAGTGTTTGTTTAATTATTCAGGGTTATACGCTCAACAACCACTTTGCATCTCCCTCAATAACTCATATTGTTACCACACTGGGACTCAAACATGACTTACAGCTTATGTCCCTGAGAACAGGATCAAAAGGCTGGCTTATTTTTTCTAACTGGCAGAGGCTTTCCTGCATGGCAGAAAGCTAAGGTTTACTTATTCATTAAATAGACCCCTCTATTTCTTACCAAGAACATTGGGATGCTTCCCATGAATTGTTACAGTGGTTGAATGTGTTATATCCCATTCCAAAATCTTTCTGTTGCTGGAAAGCAGGTTATAGACTGGGGTATTCACAGAGAAAATGATTGATGCCAAAACTAGAGTTTTGGGATGGAGATTATCTCATGGGGGCAACTTAGATCATGTCTGTAGAACTGTTTTATGTTACAACTCCCTATTTATGGTCCAAGGGGAGAATTATCACCTACGGCCTTAAGAATGGACTTTGGGACAATTTAAGATTACTATCTGGAATAATTGGTCTAATTAGGGAATTTGAATGGTAATTTTTTATATTGTAACCCTGAAAATGTTACCCCTTTCAATATTTGTTTTTCTTATGGAATCCTATCTCACAGCATGTGTATTAAAATCTGTTAATTGTCCAGACCCATTAAAATATGACATGATGCTTCATAAAATATATATCATGTTAAAAGTGAAAAACTGCATGTTACAACAATGTATTGATCAGATTACATGGCAATGTTCAGGACAAACTGTTATGATACTCAAAAGACCAGTAGCCTCTTGGCTTCCTGTAAAATTAAAAGAACCATGGTAAGAAACACCTTCAGTAGCATCTATGCAGTGTTGCTACGACACTTAAAAGCCTGTACTAAATGTTTCATCTGGTGACTGACAGCTGGCATTGTTATCTTGGCTGGGAGAAATCGCCTCTGCAGTGGTGGCATTGCAGCAGCAGGCACGAACAGCTCATTTCCTTCAACATTCTAAAGAATTTTACTGAGACCTGGCAAATTCAAGTACATATTGATCAGGAAATTTAACAATCAAAGATTCTGTTATATGGCTAGGTGAACAAGTACAAGATTACAATGGGCTTAGAGACCCCAATGTCATTATAACATTACCCAATTTTGTGTTACTAGCGTTCCATACAATGATACTGAGGTTCAGTGGCAAAATGATGCAATCACATAATGGGACTAGATCCTTTCATAATGCCTCCTTAGATGTGCTGAAATTACAATCTCAGTTCCTGACCATGGCCCATGCAAAAGTACCTACTCTTAATAATACAGAAGTTTGGGACAGTTTGAAGGAATTCTTCTCTGAACCCTTCTAAATACTTTTCTACACATGTAACTGGGTTACTAGTTATAACTATACTGTTACTTTGTTTGTTCATATCTTGCATAATTGTCAAGCAGTATGGAAGTGATTACAAGCACCAGGAAATTATGATTTCAAGGCTAATCTTGCTTGCTATGCTCTAAAGGACTCACACTCCTGGAATCATAGAGAGTGTTCCCTAAATCCGAGTAGGACCCGTGAGCCTAAGGACAATAGGGTCCCAACGCATTATCTGCTGAAATTATACCTTTAGTAATAGAAAATAAATTAATATCACCATTCTCCTAATTGCCTGATTTCACCATACTTTCTCCTGCCTATTCTGAATTCTGTATAGGAAAAATTTCATTTTTAAAATTTGTTATTATTGTAAACAAATGGGATACACCTTGTTTCTCTCTTTGTACATGAAGTAGGGGCATACCATTTGTGCAATCATACATTTACCTAGGGTTATAATTTTAATTCATTCTGTTATTTTTTTCCTCCCCCCCACCCCCCCACCCCTCTTTTCCTTCTATACAGTCCCTCCTACCTCCATTCTTGCCCCCTCCCACACCCATTACGAGTCATCATCCACTTTTCAGAGAGATCATGCATCCATTGATTTTTTTGAGATTGGTTTATCTCACTTAGCATGATATTCTCCAATTTCATCCATTTGCTGGCAATTGCCATAATTTTATTATTCTTTATTGGCTGAGTAATATTCCATTGTAAATATATACCACAGTTTCTTTATCCATTCATCAATTAAAGGGTATCTACTTTGGTTCCAAAATCTGAGTATTGTGAATTGAGCAGCTATGATATTGCTGTGCTGTATCACTTTAGTATGCTGATTTTAAGTCCTTTGGGTATAGGCCAAGGAGTGGGATAGCTGGGTCAAATGGTGATTCCATTCCAAGTTTCTAAGGAATCACCACATTGCTTTCCAGAGTGGCTGCACTAATTTTCAGACCCAACAGCAATGTATGAGTGTACTTTTTAACCCACATCCTCTCCAACATATATTGTTGCTTGTATTCTTGATAATCATCATTCTAATTGGGGTGAAATGGAATCTTAGGGTAGTTTTGATTTGCATTTCCCTTATTACTAGAGATGTTGAACATTTTTTCATATATCTGTTGATTGCTTGTACATCTTCTTCTGTGAAGTGTCTGTTCATTTCCTTAGCCCATTTGTTGACTGGGTTATTTGTATTTTTGTGTAGAGTTTTTTGAGTTCTTTATATATTCTGGAAATTAGTGCTCTATCTGAAGTATGAGTGGCAAAGATTTTCTCCCACTCTTTAGGTTCTCTCTTCACGTTGTCTGATAGTTTCCTTCACTGAGAGAAAACTTTTAGTTTGAGTCTATCCCAGTTATTGATTCTTGCTTTACGTTCATGGGCTATGGGAGTCCTGTTAAGGAAGTCTGATCCTAAGCCAACAAGTTGAAGATTTGGACCTACTTTTTCTTCTAAAAGTTGCAAGGTCTCTGGTCTGATTTCAAGGTCTTGATCCATTGTGAGTTGATTTTTGTGCAGGGTGAGAGATAGAGGTTTAGTTTCATTCTGTAGCATATGATTTCCAGTTTTCCCAGCACCATTTCTTGAAGGGGCTATCATTTTTCCATTGCATATTTTGGCACCTATGTCTAGTATAAAAAAAAATTATATATATTTGGGTTTGTGTCTGTGTCCTCTAATCTGTACCACTGACATACCTATTTTGGTGCCAATAGCATGCTGTTTTTGTTACTATTGCTTTGTAGTACAGTTGAAGGTCCGGTACTGTGATACCCCTGCTTCATTCTTTCTGCTAAGGATGCTTTAGCTATTCTGGTTTTTTATTCTTCTAGATAAATTTCATGATTCCTTGCTCTATTTCTGTAAAGTAGGTCATTGGGAAATTAATTGGAATTGCATTGAATCTGTATAGAACTTTTGGTAGTATGACCATTTTGACAATATTAATTCTTCCTATCCAAGAACATGGGAGATCTTTCCATCTTCTAAGGTTTTCTTTAATTTCTTTCCTTAGTGTTCTGTAGTTCTCATTGTAGAGGTCTTTCACCTTTTGTTAGATTGATTCCCAAGTGCTTTATTTTTTTCAAAGCTATTGTGAATGGGGTAGTTTTCCTAACTTCTCTTTCTGAAGATTCATCACTTATGTATAAAAATGCATTGGATTTATGAGCATTAATCTTATATCCAGCTACTTTGCTGAATTCACTTATGAGTTCTAAAAGTTTTCTGGTGGAATTTGCTGGTTCCTTTAAATAATAATCATGTCATCAGCAAATAGGTATAGTTTGAGTTCTTCTTTCCTATTCATATCCCTTAATTTCTTGGTCTGTCTAATTGCTGTGGCTAGAGTTTTGAGGACAGTATTGAATAAAAGAGGTGAAAGAGGGCATCTCTGCCTTGTTCCAGTGTTTAGGGGGAATGCTTTCAGTTTTTACCATTTAGAATGATATTGGCCATGGGTTTAGCATAGATGGTCTTTACAATGTTAAGGAGGGTTCCCACTAGCCTATTTTTTCTAGTGTTTTGAGCATGAAGCGATGCTGTATTTATCAGATGCTTTTCTGCATCTATCGCAATAATCATGTGATTCTTGATTTTAAGTCTGTTGATATGGTGAATTACATTTATTGATTTCTGAATATGAACTAACCTGGTGTTAGTTAGATGTAAAGGGGGCAGTTTTGGTTCGCCGATAACTCCCAGAAAAGATGCTCCGCAGATACAGGTCTCACACGAGGAACTTTTATTCTAACGGACAAAACGTGTCCGCTCGGGGGAAAGGGGAAAGGGAAAAAAGAGGAATAAGATGGCGCAGGATTCCTTGTATTGGAATTTCATGGGCTGGGAGAAACCAACCGCAGAGGAGAATTATTACAGACTGACTGATGGACCAATGACATATTGGAATGTAATGTGGGGGGGGGCAGGAAGGTTACGGCGATGTAAGCCAGAAATTCTTGTAACGGGAGAGGCGGGCTTAACACAGATTGACAGGTGATGCCTGTAGCGGGAGAGAAAAAGGTGGCTTTATACCTAACATTCCCACATTTCCTTTTTTATAAAAAAAATTTTTTTGGGTACATGGATGAAGGTCAGTCTTCTGTAATTACTTCCTGCTGGGGTGTGGACGTAGAGCTGGTATCATTGTGACAGGAAGAACTGGAGACTTGATAGTTTCTCTGGAGGCACATCTGCAGCTAGGCTCCAATTTTCGTGAGATCCTGATATTTCTGCAATACAAGTTGATTAATTGACATGGAAGAGGGGGTGGAAGAACTGAGAAGTTGTTCCCATAACAAGGCCTAGCAAAGGCTGGAGAGGGCAGGCCTTCATTTGGGAGTTTCAACATTGTCTAGGTCATCAGGAATGTGAACACAACATTTAGTACTAGCAAACATAGATTAAGCCTATTTGTGTCTGTAGGCCTTAAACTGACTAAAAACAGAAATTCTGACTCTAGCAGTTTCTCTTGATAGTTACTATTATTTTAAATGCCCAAGAATGGCTATACTTTGGTTTTAACTGATTTGCTAGGTGTTTAAGATCAAGCTGGTCAAAGTGACCTGTTCCTGTCTGTTAAAGAGTCAGCTAAGTTTCCACAGGGGTAACTCATAGAGAACTTAAGAGCAGCTTCATAGCTCCATTAGTGCCATTGGTTACGCAGGGTCTTTTCGATGACGTGACTTTCCTTGAAAGTGCCAGGGATGTCTCCCTTTTTCTGTGACCCTCTTCTGCAGCAGATGCACTGAGTCACTTTTTCTCTAGCAGTCTCATCAATCTCCTTGCTCAGGAGGTTGTGTGACCCAGAGTTGCAAAGCTTTGGAGAAGTCCTCTTATTCCCTGGGTTCAGGCTGACTTTGAGGGCAAGACCCAAATATGGAGTTTTTCTTGGCCTCTGTATTTAATTTCTATCTCTAAGTTTGATCTTAACCATCAAGCAAGTCAGTCTCACCAGTCATAAAGTAAGAGTACTGGGCTTTAGCTTTAATGTCTATAGCTTTACTCCTTATTTACCCCCTTTTATCTAATTGGGGTTTACATTATCTGTTCTATAGGTGATGGCTTACTATTCCAAGTTAATTTACAGTGTTCGCACTTGAAGCAGTACTTCTGCAAAATATTGATCAGGCAACAATTAGAGTTTACAAGGAAAATACAAATGGAATTACCAACAGTAAAACATTCAGTTTGTGCAATAGCTATCTTGAATTTCGGCTGAGTTCCATTTTTGCTACTGCATATTACACTCTTTCTTAAATGTCATTTTACATATACCCTATTGATGACAGGTCTTATAACAGAATATTAAATGATACGGTTACCATTACAGACAAGTTTAATGTGGAGAACAGCAGCTTGATAAATTTTGCTTTAAAGGCTGTATACCTGGAAAATATGAACACATTTAATATACAAAGAATAACTTTTTAAGTATGTTACTCCATGGAATAACCTTATAAATTAATCAGACATCTTTAACAAACACATTTGAGTAATCCCATACATGTTGACTCCAATTCACTCATCTTATTGTAGAAAAATAAAGATATTAGACAAGTGTACCAATAATATTGCTGTCTTTTCTGTTAAAGAAAATTCCAAGAAAAATTGATGTTAGACATTTTATAAACATTGATATTTATTAGTTGACCACTTGGAGACTTGTGAGTTAATTTTAAGGACATTTTACATTTATTAGTATACCCAATTTAAATTGAACCTCATTAAATCACGTGAATTAAAAATATTTGGATCCATTTTTAAAAATTTAATTTTATGCGTGCTTATATTTAACACAAAAGCAAAGGCCTTGTAATATTTATCTCCATTGCAATGTAACAGATGTTCAAAAATAACTCGAGTTGGATAAAAAGAACTGATCAAAAATCATTAACCTAGGTCTGTAGGATCAAAATTGTGAGCTCAAAAATACAGCATTTAAGAAAAATAAAGTCCTGGAAGAAGAATGATAATGGTTATTAATTAAAGCGTGAGAAAATAAGAAGGAAAGAAAAGTTGAAAGGGAGAAAAGTATTCTGAGTTGTAGCCCAGGAGAAATTTAAAATGGACACTTTTTTTTCCCTTGGGCTTGAAACTGGTCTCCTATTGAACCTTTCTTCATTTACATTTCAATGTAACCCTTGACTGAGATAATTTCTTGAGACTGCAGGCAGAGCTAAGATGAGAAAGAAAAGATTTGAAAATAAGGAATTAGCCAAGAGAATGTGTTCAGGTTTTACTCCCTCCATGTCAGCCACCTCCAGTAAAGGAACTAGAATGTGTGTCCGAGACCACATGGTTGGGGAACTTGGTGGACTGAATGGAGGAGCGGAAGGAGAAACAGAATGAGGTGAACTCGGAAAGGAAAGAAGGGTTAAAAGGTGGGGGAGAAGCCAAGAGAGGTTTAGCAAGAAAGAAAGGAAAAACAAGAAGGGGAAAAGTTCCTTTCCATTCACCAGGTTGCCCATATATGTACTTAATTATAACTAGCATAATTAGGCATACAATTTTACTTAGTATAAAGCTAGAATTTAGGGTGTCATAAATAGACCATTCTGACTTACTATCTAAAGGACAATTAGCTCTGATTCAGGGAATAGGTGAAGGGGTTTGAGATGATTTAATCTCAGGGACGAGTTTGCTGGGTTGGATGTTTTGAATTTCATGGTAATCTGAGACCCACCTGGGTAGTGGATTTGGCATCCCAGAATCCACGGTGCCAGGCAACGAGAGGTTAGAAACAATGATTAGGTCATCACCCGAAATCACTGTTTAACCGGGCAAAAAAGCCGAGAGAGGGTTTGAAGACCTGGCCAGGATTTCGAGAGAGAGCTGCGAGGCGGGTGGGGGTGGGGAAGCCGCAGGGCAGCGAGAGGGACTAGCAGCAGCAGAAGTGAGTGAACTTCAAACCCTGAGAAAGAATCACAGCACCATAAAATTCAGACATCCACCCAACAACTAAGACCAATTATGAGGACCAAGGAGGTACCCCCACACCTCGGCGGTTGAGTGGCAGGAGCCACGAGGGGTGAAGCTGCAGGGCGGTGAGAGATGAAGCCACAGGGCGAACAGCGAAAGGCTGCAAGCCGGCAGAGGGAGCTGGGGGTGGCCGCTTTATAATAAGGAGGGGGACTGCAGCGGACTGCAGGTGGAATTGCGGGTAGCCGAGATGTGTTTAAATGGTCAGGGGCCTGCCTAAGGGGAACTCACCAATTTTGGAGTCTGGTGTTGTATGCAGAAAATTGGGCTTCCAGGTAAATGGAAGGTGAGCCTGAATCTGCAGGCGCAGGAGCAATCGGATGGGGTTCCGCTTGCTTCAGCGGGAAAAAAAAAAAACCCATCCAGGGTCTTTCAGCACC